>NC_041397.2:49475499-49557999 GCF_900747795.2 Erpetoichthys calabaricus | reverse complement strand
GAATTAAAGTCATTTTGATTTGATTTGATTTGATATCTTTTATTAATCCCAGAGCCTTAAAAATTTACCATTGTATGCACTTATAATAAGCCCCTGAAGTTTTCCCAAAGTGCATGGCCCCAGTTCAGTTTGTTACAGCTTTGTATTTTAAAAATATGTACTTAAATACATCTAAAATGATACCAGATTACTAAAGAATAACATTTTCAGTATGTAATCTTATAAGAAATTAGATAAAATTAAGTCTCCTCATGAAAGGTCATGTCAACACTGCTGCAGGGTGCTTTTGCGCTATGCATGATAATCTGCTTATCACACATTCTTTTTCACTGCACAACATACAGTTGGTTATTGGGAAAATCCAATTTAAGTGAATACTTGTCACCAGGAAACTATTCCTAGAAGGCTTTTACTACTGATTTTTGAAAAAGATTAATTCAAAAACATTTGCTACTTCTTATCCTACCTTCAAATTAAAATATTTTAAAAAGACTGTGTTAACATGAACTTATTAAATACACAAATGTGATATATTGTTTTTACTGTATTATTTGTAGAATGTGTATGAAGCTTAATTAATAATACAAGTTATTACAGTTTACAACACAGTGGTGATTGACTTTAAGTTTAAATTGTTATCAATTTAAAACAAATATATCATTTACATAGGGTCCATGTACATTTAGAGAAATGTTTTATGAGTATTTGATTAGATTCGATAAATTTTGTCATTGCCAAGTGGAAATTTAGATCCATACAGCAGCAGAAACAAACAAAAAAAAAAGAATACAGACTCACAGGACAGATAATACAATCAATCAATCAATAAAATATATTGTGCAGAAATTGCAAATTGAACTTAAAGAATATCAACATTTGGTTTGGGGTGTTTGGAGGAAGTGTTCAATTGCCTGATAGCAGGAAAGACCCCCGGGGCACTTCGTAGCGCACCATGGTGGAATGAGCCTGTGGCTAAAAGTGCTCTAAGACAGTGCCACCTGGAGGGGATGGAGGGGATTTTTGATGATGGCATCCAATTTCATTACATTCCACTTTTCTACAAAAGCTTCGCCCTGTGAGGGATCAGATTTTCTTGACAAGTTTGTTCAGGCATTGTGCATCTTATGAGCTCAAGCTGCTTCCCCAGGAGACTGCATGTAAATATTATAATCTGTGAAAATGTGAATATTATAATCTTTATGTGAACACAGGCAGATGAAATTATTTTTAGAACTGTATCTTCAATACAGGGCAGGCCAACTAAAAAATTTTAGAGAATTGTGGCTTGGCTGTTAGATCTCCTGTTTACAAAAAAAATTAGGCAGGGCCCTTATTGGTGACATTTAGGAAAGTATTTAACTAAAAGAACTCCATAGTTTTATCATCGTGTAGACAATCTGACTGTGCCATCATGCTGTGATATGTGTCACATTGTTCACATCCTTAAAGTATAGAGTTTCTGACTATAGACCAAAGCCTTTAGAGAATCTGCATAAAGAAATGTTTTGCCAACAGGTGCATCAACTGAACTATTTGTTTCTTTGGCACATACATTATTATGCTTTAACAATGTGTTTACATAGATTGTTGTAGACACAAAACACACATCAAATTATTTCCCCTTACAATTCTGGGTAGTCACTCCCAGATAATCAATCAAGGCAGGAACTGGGAGAACTTCTTGCCCGTTCTGAGGCGGTGGGGGGATGGTATAGCAGGCTGCTTGCTGCTTGGGCTTATCAGCACATTTAGAAGACAGAAGATGCTGAGGGAGAGGTGCGAAGGGATTTAAGGTGGGCCTGATTTACGAGTTTTTTCGTTGGCTCTGGTAATTCTAGTGTTAAAGATAAAGAAGAATAACACAATTTGAAGATAGGCAAAACAACAGGTAAAAACCTTAAGCAATCAAGTCCAGTAAACAGAAGTTTACTTTGACTTCCTTACTATGATTTCCAAACCCCACCCTTCAGTTTCAGTTGACCACGTATATATATTGGATGAGCATAACCAGTTCTTTTCTAACATAATCTTGACACCATTTAGCTTTGATTATAAGAGCCAAATGGGTATCCTTAGAGAATTGGATCACTGGCTATTGAGTGCCTGTCATCATTTTGCTCGATTTACTGACCAGTAAAAATCAGTTCTACTTAATGCTTAAAAAAACTCAATGTCAGTCTTAACTGTCTTTATTCTTTAGCTTTTTTGATTTCTTTCATGTTGTAGAAGAAAATATTTAGAAAGTAAGTGCCCCATTATGATGACAAGGAAATCTAACTTGACTCAGAGTTTATTTTTCCTAAAAGCAGGGAATGTTTACCCCATTCTCCATTCTGGATAAAACATTTCATTCAATATGGGAACATCTCTGTATTTATTAGATTTATAAACGTTAAGTTAATGAGTGAAGAGAATGTACTGTAACTTAAAGTGATGGAACTTCTTTTTAACTCATTTCAAGTATGGAAGGTTCATAACCTTTGAAAATTTCATCTAATAAATTTTTGCCAAAAAATCTTTAACAATGTGTTTACATTAACAAGGAGTTGTAGCGTAGAGGTACTAAAAGTCATCAGATGACCTTAGACTAATTGCTTTTCTGGTGCTCATTCCTTCTTTTTCCAAAGCAAAATGTTTCTTACAATTTATGTAAAAATAGTTTATAGGGTCATTATTATCATGCATACAGTGAAATTCTTACCTAAACATATTAAATAGCATGTAGCATGTTACCACTTTCTGGTGCCATAATTGGTGAATATAACAGCCTTACCTCGAAATGCCTACCCTTCCTTACCTGAAAAATCTCAGAAGGTATTTGTCACTAATGGACAAAAAAATGTATTATACATACAAAATATTTTACCCAACTTCACCCATGTTTAAAATAAACAAAAAGTAAACGTAACAATTATAACCTATTTATTGCAGCAGAAACATGTGCATTTTTTTTAGTATTATTTAGCATCTACTGCTTTTGAGCTTATTGAACCCTTGCAAAATTTTAGAATGAAACTAAATGAAAGATTAAGAGAAACAGTAGCAATTTTGCAGAAAAGAACAACCAGTGGAACCATAATAATCATCTCAATAGTTCAGTAACCTTGAAATATTAGATAGTGTGTACAATGCACCACAGTCATAATGTACAAGTTATTCACTGAGAAACACAAGGTGGTATTCTCCCTGAGCAGTGCACCTGGCAGATCCTCTGTCACCTCTGCTATCTCAGAACACTTTGGTTATTCCAGGTCAAGCACAGATCTTATCACAAATGGATCATTTGCTCGGTTATTGTTTGCCCTAGGCAAAAAGTGAACTTGACCTTTTTTTGTTTGGCATAAAATGAGCACTCAGAAGAGAAGGAAAGGATTTTTGATACAGTCAAACAATTAAAGAGTTATGGAGTTTCAAACAAAAATCTCATTCTTTTTCAGCATGCATCAGTCATTACTGTGCTCAACATAACCAGGTGAAACTGGCATTGTTTTGCTCTTCAATTGTTTCTAATTTTTTTAAGTAAAAATCACATCAATAGCATATGTTCTGGCAGTCTTGAGTTTAAAAGTTACAAAGATCCAGCGAAAATGGTAGAGTTTAGTGCGGTTGTCTCAGTTTTTATTTTTTTCTAGATATTTAAACATTAAAAAAATCAAAAATGCTATTAGCCTTTATTCTTTGACCAGTAACGGTGCACTGCACGAATACACTTGACTTGAGCATTCCTAGTTTTCATCCTCTTTCTCTGTATGTTTAGCATTTGTTTGCTCAGAGGTTGATGTGCTTGCTGCTTCCCGAGCAGCTCTTCTTTTCTCCACCCTAGTGGGCCGCTTCTTCTCTTCTTTCTTTTTGCGTTGAAACTGATTAAGTCAGTGTTGGTGTTGCAATTACTTAGTATGTTTTCTTTAATTTTTCACTTAAGCTGACACTTAAGGGTTCAATCTGCCTCAAGAATGAATTAAGATATGAAAAGGTAGGGGAAGTGATGGCAAAGGTGGTAGGGATGAGAACGGTGCCCGTACGCATGCGCCACATGGCCACCCTGCTGGCCGCTGCTGAGAGTTGATTCTACAATAAAATAAAACAAAAGGAACAACCTTGGAGGTCAATCATCACCCCGACAGTGAATAGTAGATGTCACGTAGGATATGTGTACCAAATTTCAGGTCAATAGGTCAAACGGGTTGCGAACTACAGGTGATTTAAAATCCTGGACAGACGAACGGACAGCCATGGTAGCGTATTATATATAAAGACGAGCTGTATATACCCGGCGTTGCCCGGGGCAGAAGTAACCTAATCGGTCAAACACTTACATATATACCAAAGTAAACGTAATCGGTCAAACAGTTACATATATAAAAAAACCGAACCTAATCGGACAAACAGCTTCATATATACAGAAGCGAACCTAATCGGACAAACAGCTAATCTATATACATAAGCAAACCTAATTGGTCAAACAGTTACATAAATACAAAAGCAAACCTAATCGATCAAACAGCTTCATATATACAGAAGCGAACCTAATTGGTCAAACAGTCATGCATGTGCAGAATGATTTTACAAACATTATGCGTGTTAACAATCATTAAAAAGAAAAGATTGAGGAACTCTTCTTGTATATGTGATGAAGCCACTAATAAGACAGATTTTTTTCAGGACCCAGCTGTTTCATAACTAAACTACTGCCACCCCAAAGTAATGCCTAATAGTGGTTTTTGGGGTAGCTGTGGAATAAAAAGGGTGTTTTTTAGTCAGTAAGAATCTGACACTACCCTTCAGTACGGGCTGAAGGGTGCCTATGTAAGGTTTTACATCCTTCCCGTATGGAAAAAAAAACATACTAAACTTTTTTTTGATCATTATAGATAATCTCAGTCAAATCGAAGTACGCATTCTCAATTTATTTTTATGTAATTTTTACTTTTTCACAAAGCCATCCCATGCCAATTTGTATGAATAAACTTTTGCTAGAGAGTTAGCAAAAGTTTATTCATGCACATATTTTAATACGGATAATCTATCTCTAATCAAGGTTCTCATTTTCATTCTAATTTAAAATAATAATAGATACTCATTTTTTTCTTCTGTTTTAGAAAAACCAATCTATGCCACCTACGTCTTCGTCAAGTCAGCTTCATCCAGCTTTATCACATATAGAAGAAGAGTTCCTCAATCTTTTCTTTTTAATGATTGTTAACACGCATAATCTTTGTAAAATCATTCTGCACATGCATAACTGTTTGACCAATTAGGTTCGCTTCTGTATATATGAAGCTGTTTCATCGATTAGGTTTGCTTTTGTATTTATGTAACTGTTTGACCAATTAGGTTTGCTTATGTATATAGATTAGCTGTTTGTCCAATTAGGTTCGCTTCTGTATATATGAAGCTGTTTCATCGATTAGGTTTGCTTTTGTATTTATGTAACTGTTTGACCAATTAGGTTTGCTTATGTATATAGATTAGCTGTTTGTCCGATTAGGTTCGCTTCTGTATATATGAAGCTGTTTATCCGATTAGGTTCGCTTTTTTTATATATGTAACTGTTTGACCGATTAGGTTTACTTTGGTATATATGTAAGTGTTTGACCGATTAGGTTACTTCTGCCCCGGGCAACACCGGGTATATACAGCTCGTATACATATACACACATACATGCAGTTTTAATAACACAGAAATCAATATAAACATTAACATCATTATCATATGAGAATATGAAGTAATATATAAGAAGCACATTTCATATAAATATAAACTATTAAACAGTAAAATCTTCTTCTGTAATTTGCTACCGTGGCAATTTGTGTGTCTGTCCAGGATTTTAAATGACCTGTAGCTCGCAAACCGTTGCACCTATACACTTGAAATGTGGTACACATATAGTACGTCACGTCTACTATCCGCTTTATGGGTGATGATTGTTTTAGTCTTTTTATCTTTATTTTATTTTATTGTACAATCAAGTCGTATCTGCGCACAGCAGGGCAGCCGTGGGCGGATGCGTATGGTGTATTCACTCGATGTTATCGTGCATTGCGCTGTCAGTGGTATTTTGATAAAAGAATTTGAACAACATATAAGAAGCGTATAAATTATTAAACAGTAAAACATTAACATTTAAGAAGTAAAGTTACATTAAGTACTACTGCTGTGCCTTCGGGTATACCTCATTTTTTGTTTGCCCATTACATGCTTAAATGTATACATTTTTTGGTGCACCTACCCTGAGAACACGCGACATATAACCGAGAGTGGGAGAAGCATGGATTTTAAACACGCGTTGAGTTGATGTGCTGGTCTCCCTCGTGAAATAACTGGTAATGTTTGACTAAAATGTACAGCGAGTAAAACGACATTAGCTCCTATTTTTTTTTTTACGATCTCTGAGATGTTGCTTTTTTCGGTTGAAGGCTTCATAAGCTCTTTTATGTTGTATGGTGTACTTATCCCAAACCATCATCTTTGAATGTTGCAAGACTTTCGCCTTGTATGTAGATCGGGGTAATTACATTCATTGCATTCCTAGTCTGAATCACAATGTGATTGTATGGGTGGTTACCTGGCACTGTAGGGTTGCCACTCGTCCTTTAAAATACGGAATCGTGCCGCGTTTGAGAATGAAATTGCGCGTCCCGTTTTGAATCAATACTGGACGGGATTTATCCCGTATTTTTTTTATCATTTTTTTTTTAAAGCAGCGTCTCATGCAAATCATCCCACACGCATTTTATGAAGATGCCTCCTTTCCTACTTTTGATTGGGTAATACTTGATGTCATCGTTAGTTTGATTGGTGTTTTTAACTTTAAAATACGGAATCGTGCCGCGTTTGAGAATGAAATTGCGCGTCCCGTTTTGAATCAATACTGGACGGGATTTATCCCGTATTTTTTTTATCATTTTTTTTTTAAAGCAGCGTCTCATGCAAATCATCCGGCACGCATTTTATGAAGATGCCTCCTTTCCTACTTTTGATTGGGTAATACTTGATGTCATCGTTAGTTTGATTGGTGTTTTTAACTGTCAGTGAGTAGGGCGTGTCTTTCAACCGTAAGCAGATTTTTTGCACTGGTATCACTGACCTCGACGACGGCGACGTTATACGTCAAAAATAAATTACGATAAATGACGATTTTAGCGATACTTTATTACGACGGCGGCTACATAGACACGATCAAATAAAAACAAAAAAATCAAATAATCATTCTACATTTTCAAAACGTCGAAAAAACGACGGAATGAAAAAAAGGCCCACCCGACGACCCACCCATTCCATTTTTATATATATAGATAAACTATATCGTAAATAATTGAAAGGTTTTGCAGATAGCGGTGTAGTGGATTTTATAAGATGGTCAAACTGAAAGAAATTCAAGTTTATATACTGTGTATAGATTAGAATGTAGTGTTCTCATGCCTGATTTTTTTTTTTGCATTTTAGTGACAGTTGATGGAAAAATGCTATATGCACAAAATAGTTTTATTTAGGTTAATTTTATTAACTTATTCAGATACACTTGATTACTGTTATTATAGATATGAAAAAATCTAAAGAAGAATGCAGTCAATTAAAGTAGTTACTAAAAACTCAAAGTATTGCATTATAAACATTTTAACACTGTAAAAGTAAACAATTAGAATATGAATCTATAGTACAGGTAAGATATTTTTGTAACCTATAAAGAAATAAAATACACTTAAAATGAAATTTTCTTATCTTAGGTTTGAGAATAAATTTTAAATTCTGTTTGTTGAGCTAGACATAATTCTAAAGCAAAGATTTCTGAGCTTGTTAGTTGATCTTGTGCCTTGGTCGATGACCCATTAATGAGAGAGAGGTGATTTTGTACTGAACACAAAAAGTTCCATTCGGTTCAGAGACTCGTAATTATATTGTATCACTAGGCTGCGCTAGACTGACTCCTGCTGCACTTTGCAGACACCATTGCTATATACAGGTGACCTGCCTTGCCGATTAAATAAAAAGATCCAGGCTGACCTTGAATGTCAAACCATGTTCCCATAAACTCAGAGTCTTGGACTCCCATTTAAAGGACAATCCCACTCTTAAGCTTTCTGCACAACATCTCACCACAAGCTAAAAATGAAATCAAATTAAGGTTGCTTTTATCTGAATCTTACTTCTCAGCCTTATGTGATGGAATCTTTGATGTATTTGTTGAATTGCAATGTTAAAGAAGTTTAATTATGATTATAATATCACTAAGATGCATAAACAACAAATAGTTTAATTGTTTACAACTTTGAAGACAGTTAATGCCTCTTTTTGAACCCTCTAGGGCCCCTCAGACTTTGTGCAAGGTCAAAGCCCTGGGGCTGAGGCCTGCTCTGCTTTAGTCTATCACAAATATGCCATTTTCATCCATCAATCTGCACTTATTAACCCATAATGAGAAACTAACAGAAATTTTCAGAAAGGATTGCAAATGAATTAAAAATCCATCCATCCCATCCATTTTCCAACCCGCTGAATCTGAACACAGGGTCACGGGGGTCTGCTGGAGCCAATCCCAGCCAACATAGGGCACAAGGCAAGAACCAATCCCGGGCAGGGTGCCAACCCACTGCAGGATACACACAAACACAACCACACACCAAGCACACACTAGGGCCAATTTAGAATCGCCAATCCACCTAACCTGCATGTCTTTGGACTGTGGGAGGAAACCGGAGCGCCCGGAGGAAACTCACGCAGACACGGGGAGAACATGCAAACTCCATGCAGGGAGGACCCGGGAAACGAACCTAGGTCTCCTAACTGCGAGGCAGCAGTGCTACCACCGAATTAAAAATCAAGAACTAAAATTTTTCATTCATGTAAATATTCAGACTGCTTGCTGTGGCACTCCAGATTCTGGTCAGGTGCATCCCTGAGATGTGTCTAAAACTTGACTGGAGTCCACCTGTGGCAAACTGAATTGACTGCCCATTATTTAGAAAAGAACACACCTGTGTATATAAGGTCACACAATTCACACTGAAAGCCAGGACTAAAAACCAGGCTATGAAGTCTGAGGAATTTCCTGTAGACCTCTGAAATTAAATTGTGGTAACAAATAGATCAGAGAAAGGGTATTAAACCATTTTTTGAGTGTTGTCAGGTACACAGTGGCCTCAATAATTGTGAACCACCAGGACTCTTTCTACAGTTTCTGTCCAGCCAAACTGAGTAACTATGCAAGAAGAGCTTTGGTAAGGAAGGTGACCAAGAGCCCAATGGTCAGTCCACCAGAGCTTCAGAAGTTACCTGCTGCAATGAAAGAACCTGTCAGAAGGATGACCATCTGAGAGCAGCTCCATCTATTATGCATTTATGGTAGAGTGACTAGATAGAAGCTCCTCTTGAATAGAAGTCAAATGACAGTTTAAAGAACTCAAAGCCTAAGGAAAAAGATTATTTGGTCTGATGAGACAAAAATTGAACTCTTTGGCAAAACTCCAAACACTATGTCTAGTGAGGACCATGCACTGCTCATCACCTGCCTAATACCGTCCATATGGTGAAGCATGGTGATGGCAGCATCGTGCTATGGGGCGGTTTCTCAGCAGCAGAAAGAGTGAAGGATGAATGTGGCCAAATACAAAGAGGTCTGTGAATAAAACCTGCACTGAGGGTGATGGTTAACCTCTCAGCATGACAGTAACCCAAAGCATACAGCCAAGATAATAACAGAGTGGTTTTGGGACAAGTCTCTGAATGTTGTTGAGTGGCCCAGTCAAATCCCAGACTTAAACCATAGAACAGAGACCATAGAACATCTGTAAAGAAACCAGAAGATGGCAGTTTATGGTCACTCCCTATCCAATCTAATAGAACTTGAGAAGATCTGCCAGGGACAATGAAAGCAACTAACCAAAATACAGGTGTGCAAAGCTTGTGGAGCTTACCCAAGAAGACTCGAACCTGTATGTGCTGCCAAAGGGGCTTCCTCAAAGTACTAAGTTAAGAGTCTGAATACTTATATAAATGAGAGATTTCAGGTATTGATTTTTAATACTCATGTAGACCTTTCTGAAAGCATGTTTTCACTTTTTTATTATTGGTAATTGAGTGTAGATTTAATGGACAAAATGGTAAAATGACAAATTTATCCATTTTAAATTAAATCTACACTAGAAAGTGTTTAACGGGATCTTAATACCTTCTGAATACTCTGTGTGTGTGGATAGATAGATAGATAGATAGATAGATAGATAGATAGATAGATAGATAGATAGATAGATAGATAGATAGATAGATAGATAGATAGATAATGCATCATCACATAGAGAAAAGCATATTATTATCAATAAAAAGTTACTTCTGGAGTAAACTGATCATTCAAGATGAAAAAGTGAACTGCTTTTGTTGCTGGTGTTAATATATAAATAAAACACCACCAGATGCTATGAACACTTAAGAGGTTTTGAATTACTTTTTGGGTTACAAGCACAATAGACATCACCAGACAGTATTATTTAATGGGAGGACACATTTTTAAAGATTTGAATTTTAATAATTTGGTGCAGTGTTTAGCTATGCTGCTTCTGACCTCCAGAAAACTGGATTCAGTGTCTGGCCTGGTTACTGTCAGCGTGGAGTTTTCAGGGTCACGCTATGTTACTGTGGGCTTCTTCAAATGTTCTTTACACCAAAGATGACTTAAATTAATTGTTGATCCTATGCTCGCTCGATATAAATGAGTGTGGGTAACTACACATTCTTCCCTGCCTGATGTGCAATTTATATTACTCAAATAATACAAACAGACCCTTTCAAGTTGTGACAGCTGCAGGTTTCTGTTGCAAGCAATTACTTCAGCAGATACACATTCCTGCCTTTAAATTGCTTGTTTCATTAGGTGGACAGTTGTTTCAAATAAGTAAGGTAGACTGAAACTTTGGCAGTGTGTTGCAGCTTGCCTGTACATCTTTGTCAATAACTGCTATATTTTTATCTCAAATTTTCATTCAGTTAAAGAAAGTGCTCCTCACTCTCAGAAATCACTGATGACCAAGTGTTGACACAGTTGCCAGTTTAATCTCTTTTTTGATTCATTGCATGACCCTGAGGAAGTCAGTTCACCTGCCAGTTGCTCATATTACAGAAGTAGGGAAATACTGTAATTGTTTCATGTTGTCTGTGGAAATTCAAAGTCATTGGAAAGACACTACGCAAAGTTTGTTTGTAAGCATATCTGGTGTGCCAAAGCTAAAAAGCGTCAATAAATGTTTGAAAAAGACATGAATTTCTCACTTTAGTCTGTCTGTATCAGAGACATGGAATAGTAGCTTGGTCATACATGATCAACTATGTATTATTAAATATGTAAAATCAATATATATATATGAAGGTCCTTTCATTTGCATGTTTCACTTTGCTCTTAATGTAAGCATTTCAAGTTTGTGGCCAAGAAGTGTTTCATCTTTTGACTTTCTACTTTAAAGTCATAATGTTCATTTTATTTATTTCAAAGGTGCAATTAACCAAAGGTTTTATGGTTCTATAGCCATTTTGCATTTAATGTATTGTAATTAATAAAACCCACAAGTTGGTTGAAAGATTTTTTTTGTGGTATGTATTTTTTTCTGTTTTCAAATTACATCTTGCCTGAAGAAGGGGCCTGAGTTGCCTCGAAAGCTTGCATATTGTAATCTTTTTAGTTAGCCAATCAAAGGTGTCATTTTGCTTGACTTTTCACTACAAATAGATTTCAAAATATAAGAGTTAGATATACTTCAAGCCCTCAATACACTGAAGACTAATTAAACGCCTGGATTTGCTGGGATTTTACCAATTATATTGAAAGACTTGAAAGATGTCATCTATAAACCCTTATTAACCATAATTGAGCAGTCACTTGAGAAAAGAGAAGCACCTGACGACTGGAAAGTTGCAAATGTGACTCCGGTCTTCAAGAAGCAAGACAAAAATGGATCCTGGTAATTACCGACTAATAAGTCTTACTTCTGTGCCATGAAAAAATTATGGAAATTGTAATAAGAAATAAATTAGAAAAGTACCTATATGAAAATAACATACTAAATAACAGCCAACATGGCTATTTGAGAGGAAGATCATGCTAAACCAATGTGTAAGAGCCAATCTAAGAATGTTTAATGTTAATGTTAGAATTGTTTAATTTCAGTAATAGAATATCAGTCTCTTATAGTCACTTAGAATATGGTATAGTCTTTTACCTCCTGCCAGTTAATATGAAACAGAACTTTCTCTGCTATACCTCTATATAGAGAGTTAATTAAGCCAGTTAGGACATGGCTTTACTGCTAGCATGGACTGTTAGATATGCTTGCAAATCGGAGATGACATACAATTTTCTGACCGTGTTTAGCATGCTTAACTTGCTTAACATTCAAGTACAACTGTATAACCAAACTTAGAGAAATGAAACAAGTTATATAAGCCTTAAACAGAATTTTTCTTAAAAAAGAACTTTTCCTTAATATAAAATTTTTCTCTGCTTATTGTGTGAACTGTTTTGCTTTGAATTTTGCTAAAACTTTTAAAAGATACTTGGTCCATGGAATTATATGAACACGCATCATACTATTGCCAGAACCATCCTATGAGGCAAACTAAAAAGATGCAGAACTTTGGTAATTTGGTACAAATGCAGCTACACAATGTTTCAGATTTTTTTGAACAGGCAACTGCAATACTTGACAAAAGCAAAGCTTAAGAAATAATTTACTGTAATTTGACTTTCGCAACGCCTTTGATACGGTCCCACACCAAAGATTCATTCTAAAACTAGAAGCTGAAGGCATCAGAAGCAACCTACATAACTGGATCTCAAGTTGGTTAACTGGCAGGAGATGAAGAGTGCATGTAAGGGAAGGTAAGGTCATCAGTGAAGTCCTTGAACTTTTTCTGATTTATATTAATGACATAGGTTTTGATATAGTTATTGTGAAATTTGCAGGTGATGTTAAGATTAGAGCAATTTCAGACACTGTGGAGATAGCAAAAATAATTCAGAAAGACCCAGACAAGATTAAGAACTTGGAAAATTGCAGTTTAATGTAGAAAAGTGCAAAGTGTTACACTGCGGCAAAAAGGAACATCAATTACAAAAACGAGATGGGAGACAAAGTCCTAAAGGATGCAACCTCTGAACCTCTGAAGCTATTAAAAAGGAAAAGAAAATGTTAGGTTATACTGTAAGAACTGTTGATTATAAATTAAGGGATATTATGGTCAGACTATATAACGCCCTAGTGAGACCTCATTTGGAGTATCATGTGCAGTTCTGGTCACCACACTTCAAGAAAGACATAGCAGCACTTGAGGCAGTGCAGAGGAGAGCAATCAGGTGCATCCCAGGACGCAAGGACCTGTCCTACTCTGACAGACTCGGAGAACTAAACCTGTTTAGCCTTGAGCAGAGGAGACTGTGTGGGGACTTAATCCAGGTTTTCAAAATTCTCAAGGGCATTAAGTAGATTCAGCAGAATTCTTTCATGTTACCGGCAACCTCATGGACACCACTGGGAATTAAGGAGAAGTGTATTTAGGACTGAAGCCAGGAAGCACTTCTTTGCATTTCAAAAAGTTCTGGGAATCTGAAACAATGTACTGAGCCATGTAGGCAGAAACGTTGGCAACTTTTAAGAAGTGTCTGGATGAGATATTGGGACATCTTGGCTAATAGCTAAATAATTGTGCTTGACGGACTAAATGGTCTCCTCTCCTTTGTCAAATTTGTTATGTTTTGTTGCATTGTCTTAGGCTCTTGATTTGATGTGTTGCGTAAAAGTTGCATTGTTGCCTGTAATTTCTAGTTTATATCCTAACCTTTAAAGTTGTGTGTAATTATCATGATCTCTAGTATTTCAAATGTGAAATGTATCTCTACCCAGTATGAACAATCTGTAGATTTTTAATGACCTATGCATTGAAAATTTTCTTTTATTCATGCAATAGCATATATTCATTCATTTACATTTATTATTGTTAGCAATAGTGTTTGACTTTTATAGAAACTACTAGCAAAATACCTGCACTTCGCAGCGGAGAAGTAGTGTGTTAAAGAGGTTATGAAAAAGAAAAGGAAACATTTTAAAAATAACGTAACATGATTGTCAATGTAATTGTGTTGTTATTGTTATGAGTGTTGCTGTCTTATATATATATAATATACACGCACATAAACATAAATATACATATACATATATACATATCTACATATACACATATCTACATATACATATATATATACATATACACATCCACATATATATACACATATCAACATATATATACACAGATACAGTACATACACACACATATACATATATACATATACACATACATACACATACATATATATATATATATACACACATACATACATATATACACACACAGACACATATACATATATATTTACATATCTACATATATACACATATCTACATATATATACACATATATATACATATCTACATATATATATATATATATATATAAATCTATCTAGACATACATACATACATTTACACATATATATATATACATATCTACATATATACTGTATATGTAATTGTGTTGTCATTGTTATGAGTGTTGCTGTCATATATATATATATAAAATACACACACACACACATAAACATATATATATACACATACATACACACACATATACATATTTACATATACACATACATATATATATACACACATACATAGATACATACATACATATATACACACACAGACACATATATATACATATATACAGTATATTTATATATCTACATATATATACATATCTACATATATATATATATATTTATATATATCTACATATCTACATATTTATATATATATATATCTACATATCTTCGTATATATATATATATATATATATATATATATATATATATATATATATATACACATATCTACATATATATATATATATATATATATATATACACATATCTACATATATATATATATATATATATATATATATACACATATGTACATATATATATCAAAATACCCGCGCTTCGCAGCGGCGAAGTACTGCTTTAAAATTTTTATTAAGAAGAAAAGTAAACCTTTTTAAATTGAGGTAAAATATAGCACTAACAATTTGTTAAGGATCTGTTTTTTTGTGTAGCTGACTTCACACAGCCTGTCCGCTGTTTTATAAACGAACGTCATATAAGGTCTTCCTTTTTCGTTGCTTCGCCAACGGAAGCAGCCTTTTTATTTAATCCTGTTTTTACGATTGTTCTGTTTGTATACCAGTTTGTCAGTTCAGCACTCCAGTTGTAATATGACGAATCCGTGCAAGCACACTCTTGAGAATGCAACGTATAGTTGTGCAGGAGAAAAGCAATCTTGCCTGAAATCAATGGCAACCTTTTGTAGGTCTATGAACTTCATTTAAACTTTAGGTTTACACGGTGCTTTGTTTCCGAAGTACCTGCACTCATGAATATGTCTGTATGCGTCAGTCGCTCAAATCCCAGCGGTTCGCACCAGCGAAGTTCTGCTTTTAAATTTTTATTAAGAAGAAAAGAAAACCTTTTAAAATTGAGGTAAAATATACAAATAACAGTTTGTTAAGGATCTGTTTTTTTGTCAAGCTGCCTTCACTCGAGTGATCACTTCGAGCTTTAAGCCTGAGAAATCACCCCGTAAATGCACACGTTTAATTGCACATCTGTTAATATGTATGCTTACACAGTATTAAAAGACACTCAACAATTGCACTCATGAATATATCTGTATGTGTCAGTCGCTGAAATCCCCGCGCTTGGCACCGGCGAAGTACTGCTTTTAAACTTTTATTAAGAAGAAAAGGTGTCATTTTGCTTGGCTTTTCTCTACATTAAGAAGAAAAGAAAACCTTTTTAAATTGAGGTAAAATATACCACTAACAATTTGTTAAGGATCTGTTTTTTTGTGTAGCTGACTTCACACAGCCTGTCCGCTGTTTTATAAACGAACGTCATATAAGGTCTTCCTTTTTCGTTGCTTCGCCAACGGAAGCAGCCTTTTTATTTAATCCTGTTTTTACGATTGTTCTGTTTGTATACCAGTTTGTCAGTTCAGCACTCCGGTTGTAATATGACGAATCCGTGCAAGCACACTCTTGAGAATGCAACGTATAGTTGTACAGGAGAAAAGCAATCTTGCCTGAAATCAATGGCAACCTTTTGTAGGTCTATGAACTTAATTTAAACTTTAGGTTTACACGGTGCTTTGTTTCCAAAGTACCTGCACTCATGAATATGTCTGTATGTGTCAGTCGCTCAAATCCCCGCGGTTCACACCGGCGAAGTTCTGCTTTTAAATTTTTATTAAGAAGAAAAGAAAACCTTTTAAAATTGAGGTAAAATATACCAATAACAGTTTGTTAAGGATCTGTTTTTTTGTGAAGCTGCCTTCACTCGAGTGATCACTTTGAGCTTTAAGCCTGAGAAATCACCCCGTAAATGCACACGTTTAATTGCACATCTGTTAATATGTATGCTTACACAGTATTAAAAGACACTCAACAATTACAAAGTATTAAAAGACACTCAACAATTAACTTCATTTACCTTCGTTCCCGCGTTTGACTCGTGCTGTAAATCTCTTCCTTGTTTTCACTTGACGTGATTACGTAGGAGGCGTAATACGTGATGACGCGATACGTGACTCCGCCTCCTCCATTAGAGTATATGGACAAAAAACAGATTCCAGTTATGACCATTACGCGTAGAATTTCGAAATGAAACCTGCCTAACTTTTGTAAGTAAGCTGTAAGGAATGAGCCTGCCAAATTTCAGCCTTCCACCTACACGGGAAGTTGGAGAATTAGTGATGAGTGAGTCAGTCAGTCAGTGAGTCAGTGAGGGCTTTGCCTTTTATTAATTAGTATAGATTCTTGGTTTTAAAAAGACAAATGCATTCTAAGGATTATTTAAATGATCTCATGACTCTAGAAAGAATCAGAATGTAGTACTGATCTGAAGCTACCTTTTCCCATTGTACTGACATGTCATCAGTTAACAGAGGTACATGTTAAATCCTACCCTATAATCAGACTGGCTAATAGAAAAAATGCTGTCAGTAAGATTTTGGTTTGCTGCTGTACAGGAAAACAGAAAAATATTTTATTTGCTGCAGAAATTTTCTCTAAGGCTTTTTTTGGAGTTTTTCCTGACTGATACAGTACATACTGTGTATCTCATATATGCTGGTGGGCCTAATTTTCCAAGATACCTGTTTCGTTTGTCTCATCTTATTTGTTAGATTGTTTAACAAGAGAAAGTCAACTTGATACTCTGCAATGAGGAGTGTTAACGGTTCTTTTTTTGTAATGTACACACAAATAACAGCCTGTGTATTCATCTAAATATCTGTGCATTTACAGCTGCAAGGAAAATGAGCAGTGGTCAAAAGAAAGCAGACACTGAAGCAGCAGAAATTTAGCATTATCAGTCATCTCTTTTCACCAGTTTAATTTTTAAACAATCTGACAAACAGCTCAGCAGTTAGAGTCTTTTATAATTCAGCAAATCCATCATAATTGTCTTGGGCACTTCCACTAATGAATGTAATCACCAAGAGCTTAATGATAAGCAATGCGAAACTGGAATTGTAAAAGCAAAATGTGTAAGTGCATTACAAAGAGAAGAAGAGCATGGACAGCGTTTTTAAATAGTTCATAACATGGGGAAAAATAAAATTTACGCTGAATCTTATATCCTGTCATGTTTAAAATAAGTAAATGGATTGTCCCGACTAAGTCTTTTGTTCCAAGTACCACATTTACTTCAGTTTGCAAGCTGCTGTGTTTTAAATGTGTGTAATTCATCCACTCTCAGACACTGAAGTTCCTGTCTGCTGCAATCCAATTATCTGCTTCCTAGGATTCCTGTCAGGTAAGCCATCTCACCCATGACTGGAAGTGAATTGCAACAGGTCAACTAGATCTTCATTTTGGGGAGATCACCTACCAGGCAGCAAATGGTGAGAGACAGCATCCTGTCAGGTGCAGTGAATTTCTTTTCATCGATTTCAAATTTGGCGTGTTCCTCTGCATTGAAGAAATTGATAATATTTCTTTATATTACATACAATTAAAATGTTTTTATACGAATACATCCCAATTTCAATATGATTTATTTAAAATAGAATTTATAAATATGCAGAAAAATAGATAAATGTTTGAAGCAACAAAGTAGTCCTCGTATATTGTGAGGCAGAATGTAATACAACTTTGAGAGAAAAAAATAAAATAAAAAACACAAGGAGTCGACTGACAAAAGTTTAGTGTTGCTGTAATGTCTTTCTAGATGCAGTTCTCCTTTACAACTGACTGATCCTGAATGTAGTCAGATTTTTTAGGCTTTTGAGTGGAAGAGGTGGGGTTAGTTGTGGAAGATGAAATGCCATTGCTGGTCTTGTTTCCAGAGGTCTTCTCTCCTGAGGATTGGAAAGGGAAAGGCCTGGGATGGTACATCAAGTATAATATGAGCCCTGAAACTGTCCCCTATTCTCACGTGTGTGGCAGTGTATTTTTATATATACTTTGTACCTTGTCAAGCTTGGGTGGCAAAGTTGCATGATAGACAGGAAGGTGAGACCTGGTTTCTAAGGAAAAATAACTTTATTGTTGAACAGACAGGAACAGGTTTAAGGCTTCATTCAAAGTAGATTTTACTTCAGTGCACAACCACACAACATGCGAGCAGTGATGAGGGCAATCGTCCTATTTTACCTCCCTTCTTCAGAATAACAGAAAAAGAAAGCTTTTTCCTAAAGCAGGTTCAACAGCTGGGAAACACTGGCTGTAGGGAATCCAAACTGCAGTAATTCCCGGGAAAACAGGAATGGCCAAGCTCGCATATATAGCGTGTAAAAGTGTAAAAATCGATCAAGAAATAACAGAGTTATAGCTGAAAATAATTAAGGTGGCACTTTATTAGACAACAGCTTTGAACAGCAACTTGAAATTGCAATGCGTCAGTCTGTTGCAGCCGCATTATCTGTGCCAAGAAAATTGCCATCACAGAATGATGACAAGAAACTGGATGCATCAGTAAAAGCTGAAATGGCGGTGCTTCAGAGCAACGGCAAGAGCGGGCGTTGTTTAGAACAAATGTATCAGTATCTGATGATTATGCTGCCTACTTCAGTGGAGGCAGAGCGTGCTTTCTCAGTGGCTGGCGTACTTCTGCACGAAGGGGCGCTCTTGCCTGGACGACTGCACGCTGGACACGTTAATAATAATAATAATAATAACTCGTTACATTTACTGTATATAGCGCTTTTCTCAGTACTCAAAGCGCTATTCACACAGGGAGAAACCGGGAAACGAACCCACAAACTTCCACAGATTCCTTACTGTAAAGCAGCAGCACTACCACTGTGCCACCTGTGAGGACGTTGTGCTTTCTATGCTCTTATTACCGCAACTAAAGATACAGGTACATGTACTTATATGACAGCATGAACTGCTTGTAGATAAGGTTAGTATTTTATTTGTGTCAACATATTGCAGTAGTTTTATTAAAAATAAGTGTCGATCGTTCTAAAACCGTTCACATGTGAGATGCCCGTGCACAGTGTCATCCCCGGGCACCCAGGATTCCCAGGAATGAAATGCGGGATTCCTGAATTCCTGGGAATGGATAAACCCATCTGGGAATGGATTCCCTAACTGGCTGGGGCAAAATAAGTTTTGAGAAGAGAAGAAAGGAGAGACCAAAAGGGCAGGTGAGAATTCAGTTTCTAATGTCCTAAACATCGTATGACAAGCATGTTACATGGTAAGCGTGCAGCTGAGCTATAGTGGGCAAGTTAAGAGTGTGCTTGCCTGGCCTTGTCTAAGAAGGAGTTTCTGAAGAGTAGTTGTGCTAGTTTGCCATTGGTTTACTGTTCAACAGATTGTCAGCATGCAGCTAACAGAGAGTCAGCGTGCAGCTGCCAGTGGCAGCAGTAGGAATGCAGAGCAAACCACCGAATGAACAGTATTTGCGCAGCTGCTACCGACAGAGATGTTGAATAGGTGGTGACAGTGATCACCATCTGCCGTGGAACAATGTCAGAGGCTTTGCCTCAGGTGCTGACGTCCGAGGTTCGATCCCTGTATGCATTCAAGAAGTGCATACACCTGATGAGCCCCAATAAGGGCGAAACACATGTGGTGTACTCTTTGTGATACTGTTTAACAGATCTGTGATCTACAATGCATCCGGAAAGTATTCACAGCGCATCACTTTTTCCACATTTTGTTATGTTACAGCCTTATTCCAAAATGTATTAAATTCATTTTTTTCCTCAGAATTCTACACACAACACCCCATAATGACAACGTGAAAAAAGTTTACTTGAGGTTTTTGCAAATTTATTAAAAATAAAAAAACTGACAAAAATGAATTTAATCCGTTTTGGAATAAGGCTGTAACATAACAAAATGTGGAAAAAGTGATGCGCTGTGAATACTTTCTGGATGCACTGTACTTCTTGCAACTGAGAGGACATGGTGGATGTTTACCGAATGGCCAACCAACCACAAGCATTACCTGGTAGGTATCCAACCAATTAATAAGATTAATAAGAATTTAATACTCTGATTTTCGCTCTGTCAATAAGTGAACCAGCCACCGTGGCACAATATCATAGGCAAGTTCAAAAGAGCAAAAATGCGTATGCCTGACGAGCCCCAATAAGGACAAAACACATGTTGTGTACTCTTTGTATTATTTGGAAGACACTGTGTAACATCCATCCATCCATCCATTTCCCAACCCGCTGAATCCGAACACAGGGTCACGGGGGTCTGCTGGAGCCAATCCCAACCAACACAGGGCACAAGGCAGGAAACAATCCTGGGCAGGGTGCCAACCCACCGCAGCACTGTGTAACATATATAAATCTATATATATATATATATATATATATATATATATATATATATATATAGACGGAAATCAAAGGCTTCTTCTTTTTGGGCACATACACCATCAGCACGGCACTGTCAGATCTAAACACTAGCATGGTGAATTGCTCGTGTACTGAAGTGAATTTAGCTGCAGGTGGAAGTACCATTTTACTTATAGTGCCAAGCAGAGTTATGTTGTGGTTGAGAGCAGTCTATTAGCCGGTGAAAGCGCTGTGAAGAAGCTGTCTCTGGCTATAGTCCTGCCTTTGTCCAGTCTGATAGCGGTCATGGGACATTGTATCTTTGATTGCCGGTACAACAAAGAGTTCTGAGCAGGCATGAGCCACAGTGTTGCTCTTGTGAAAAGAATGGAGATAAATGCCATCAACTCAACAAGGGAGAGGCAAGTTTGTTGTACCACGTGAATGTCACTGAGAGAATAAAACTGAATAAAAAAGCAAGAGCTAACTTTTACAAGTAGCCAAAATTTACACCGGGTGTTACAGACTCAAATCAAATGTATGCTTTTATTATATTGTAGAAATAATAATAATAATAGCAATTCACTACTCAAAACATGGAGTGCTTTGTTGCGAACCTGGGACCTTCAGGTTATAAGGCAACAACTCATACCTCTGCACCATTCAAGAATACATGTAAATTCCTTGTTGATTGACATTTAAGCTTGAGTTTTTAACTCATTGACAGCCACATGTAAATCAAATGCTTTTTTTTTTCTTTATTTATATTCTTGAATAAAAGTGCTCGTGTCTATTTCATATTGGGACTAAAGTCTTTACACATTATATACTTCTTGTCATTATTAGTATAACATGGAAAATGTTTCTGCTTTAGGTATGTGTTCAGCATTTCTTGCCTCACATTTCCTTTCATCCTACACTTACCCACATCTTTGTAGACAAGGAACACACATGAAATACATGTGTTCCAAATAATGATATATTGTATTATTTACCCTATACAACTCCAGGCACATCACACACAGATAAGGAGCCTTGGCTTGAGCTGGGAGAACTTTTTGCCTGTGAGCTGAGCTCTGTCAAGGCAGGGGATGGGACAGCAGACTGCTTGCTGCTTGTGCTGATCGACACATTTTTAAAACAAAAGACGCTGATGGTAGAGGTGCGAAGGTATTTACGATGGGCCGGGATTACAAGTTTTTTTGTAGGCTTCAGGTATTCTTATGTTAAGAAGGCAAACAGAATGTTAGGTTATATAACACAATGTGTGGAGTACAAGTCCAAGGAGGTTATGCTCAAGCTTTATAATACACTGGTGAGGCCTCATCTGGAGTACTGTGTGCAGTTTTGGTCTCCAGGCTACAAAAAGGATATAGCAGCACTGGAAAAGGTCCAGAGAAAAGTGACTAGACTGATTCCAGGGCTACAGGGGTTGAATTATGAGGAAAGATTAAAAGAGATAAGTCTTTTCAGTTTAAGCAAAAGAAGATTAAGAGGAGACATGATTGAAGTATTTAAAATGATGTAGGGAATTAGTATAGTGGATTGCGAGTTCATCAGGAACACAGGGACATGTTGGAAACTTGTTAAGGGTAAATTTTGCACTAACATTAAAAAGATTTTCTTTACACAGAGAACCATAGACACATGGAGCAAGTTACTAAGTAGAGTGGTACACAGTAAGACTTTAGGAACTTTGAAAACTAGAGTTGTTATTTGAGGTTAAAGCTAGAACGTATGTTATTTTAGAAGAATTAAGTGGATAGGACTGGCGAGTTTTGTTGGGCTGAATGGCCTGTTCTTGTCTAGGTTGTTCTGAAAACACAGAAACATGGTGTTACCCAGGATCACAAAATGGTGGTGTGACAATTAAGAAAATAATTACCAAATAGTAACTATAATTCTTCAAAAACATTCTTAAATAAATAAACTGTGACCTAATCTATTCCGAAAAAAATCGGAATTACAACCTTAAAAGCCATGAGATATGCTTCATCATCAGCTCCTCTCCAGTGCCTATAGATCTGTCCCTGACCTTCCATAACCACAACCTTTAAAAGTTTATAAACTGTACAGACTTTTATACATGGACATTTTTTTCATTGTGATGTTGTTACTGCAAAGTGTTAGATGGTTTAGTAAAGGTTTTAGTTAGGTTTATATAAAAAATACAGTAATCCCTCGCTATATCGCACTTCGACTTTCGCGGCTTCACTCTATCGCGGATTTTATATGTAGGCATATTTAAATATATATCGCGGATTTTTTGCTGGTTCGTGGGTTTCAGTGGACAATGGGTCTTTTAATTTCTGGTACATGCTTCCTCAGTTGGTTTGCCCAGTTGATTTCATACAAGGGATGCTATTGGCAGATGGCTGAGAAGCTACCCAATCAGAGCATGTATTACGTATTAAATAAAGCTCAACTATTTTGTGAGCAGGGGGGCTGTTCACACCCCTAGAGGATACGGACGCTTGTCTAAAAAATGATGAAAGACTACCTTCACATTGCTCCCTTCCTTGCTGGGCTAACTTGCAGCTGCTTTCTTAAGCGATATGCTTCCCGCACGGTGCTTCGCATACTTAAAAGCTTGAACAGCACCTATCGGTTTTTGATTGTTTGCTTTTCTCTCTCTCTCTCTGACATTCTCTGCTCCTGACACACACTCCTTTGAAGAAGAAGATATGGTTGCATTCTTTTAATTGTGAGACGGAACTGTCATCTCTCTCATTGTCATGGAGCACGTTTAAACTTCTGAAAAAGAGACAAATGTTTGTTTGCAGTGTTTGAATAAAGTTCCTGTCTCTCTACAACCTCCTGTGTTTCTGTGCAAATCTGTGACCCAAGCGTGACAATATAAAAATAACCATATAAACATATGGTTTTTACTTCGCGGATTTTCACCTTTCGCGGGGGACTCTGGAACGCAACCCCCGTGATGGAGGAGGGATCACTGTAATGTTACTTCTAAATAATATGTGGTGAATAATCTAATGGTTTGCAATGACACTAAGTAAACTTCCATGATCTGATCAATGCAAACACCAATTGTGTTCTTATAAGTGATTTCATGTGTCTTTAATCTGCCATTTGTTGAATAATTCTTGACACACACTTTACTTGTCCAGTTTATTTCTGAGTTTACATTGGAAGGAATTATAATGTTTTTGGAATATAAAAAGCGAATATGAATTGATGCATTACCCAGCCAAAAACAAAAACTCAAGTTATAATACAGAAAGACATAAACACTCGGGGGTAGAGGCTGTGCTGCCACTCTGTGTAGGGAGTAAAGAAGTCAGAACTAGGTGGTCTTTGCTGAAGCCACAGGCAAAACAAAATCGGAGACAAATTCTAATTCCACATTTATATGGATAATTCAACAATTTACCAACTTACATTATAAAGAAAAAAAAGTCAGGCTATTGAACTAGCCTTTCAGTTTTTGTGTGCCTGCCACTGGACACTCCACGACACAAAGAGGAAAGGAGGACTTTGTTGCTTTTTCTTACTTATCAATGTTAATGTCCTGTATGCAAGATCAAATTATTTAAAGTTTGTATAATTATTCATATTGTATTATTCATAATGTATCAATGTTATGTTTGATTGGACAAAAAGAGAAGTCCAATCATTCGTGAATGATTTTTTCAGAGTCTGTCCAGGAGATACTTTAAACTAGTCAGGTGACAGGCCTTTGGCTTCTGGTCTGAGGTCTTGTCAAGCTCAACGGAGGTGCAGTGCATTTTAATTATTTTATAATTCTGCTTACTTAGGTGGGAATCTTAGAGAACCAACCTTGACGTATTCACTGTTCATGTATTCACAAGTATCCATGTTAACATGCTATGGTACCAATGTGCATTTTCTCTCCTGCCACCCACCCGACCTTAAAGATGCTTATTTTTAAAGTGTCAAAGAGTTTCGTACCTCTCCCTACCTCGCTATACCCTTGCTCTGTTTGAGAACACATCACCAGCAAGAAAAGAGGACATCTGGAAGTGTAATGGTCATCAGCATCTTATTACTTTTTCTTGGACTTGATGAAGATTTAAAGCACAAGGGTTTTATGATTCTGTGTATTTCTGTTAATGAGTTTGATGCAAATAAACGTAATTTACAAGTAAAAGCTTAAAAGCCAATGCCCTTGTCTAATTACTGCTAGATCACAGAGAAGCCAGATTGTACATTCCTTGTCTAGCTGTGGTCCCTCAGTGGCTGAAGAGGATGCTTTTATGAAGCTCCCTATTGGTCGTAAAACAGGGTTGAAGTAAAGACAGTCCCAGTCAGGAAGAAGCCTACCATTAGATGTCCCCAGGGGTGAAAATCCAGGTCATAATACAGACAGGAAGATAACACAAAACAGTTGTGTAGCTGGTTTCAACACTTCTTCCTATCTCCCATTAATAAAAGGGCCCCAAGAGGTTAGCTGGAGCCTTTCATAGGTGATCTAAAACACGCTTCTTTTCTAATTCAAAGTGGACAGTAAGTTTTAATGCTTTTTTTTACATAAGGAACCTGTTACTCTTCACTTCCATTTTAAAGCACAAAAATAGGTGAGTTATTTTTTAAAATGCATAAAATATGATTAACTTTAGAATGCAATTTCATGTTGCAAATTAATATATACCATGATGGTAAAGAAATAACTTCCACTTGAAAAATACCAAACTTAATACAGAGGTAAGCAACGTTGGTTCTGGAAGTTGGCATTGGCTGCGGGTCTTTGTTCCAACCCTGTTGCTTAATTAGAAAACAAATCTTTGCCAATAATTTAATTTCATGGCTTCTTAGTGTTAATGTCAGGTCATTCTAATATCATAGATTTTTTCCTTTCTAAGGATATCATCTAAATGTTTTGAAGCCTAAAACTGAATTAGTAATTCTCAGTCCTTCACTTTTTTTGCACAATGAAGAAACAAAGCTGTAAATGGGAAAAAGATAAATGGAGAACTGCTGGTTCATTTGTCATTTGCATCATATTGTTAATAAGGAGCAATTAAAAATATGGAATGCAGCTGTTTAAGTGTAAAATATGCAACTAAAGGTTAAAAATCTTAACAAGCAACACAACTAAAATGAAGATGAAAATTTTCACTTGAACAGTAAATGCTTCATCAGTAATAATAGACTTCTCATTAAGCAACAAAACCTGCAGCCACTGTGGTCCTCCAGGACCGACATTGCTCACCCTTGATTTAATAGTACATTCTAGAAAGTGTCAAAGTACTCTTCATACTTTCTGGTTGTGCCTGATATCCTCCAGGAGTCATGTGCCTAGAAGAACCAGTCCACTCCTAGTGGACCCTGAGTATGTGTCCCATTCAATTCACTTCAAGTCCTCTCCTGAAAAAGAAGCAGAAAAGGCTTTGAGACATCTCTTTTCCAATAGTGTATTCCCACTATGTTTCAGACATATTTGCTTAGTTATACTTTATGCTATCGTTCTTTTACTGCACACAGGAGTATGATAAATTATGCTTTGCATTTGAAATGAGCCTAGAGTTTTGAATTCTAAAATGAAAAGACATTTTTGGCTCATGGATATTGCATTTTCTCAGTGCAATGAACAAATAATTATAAATATTTAAAAGCAGCTGTTTAAGAGGATTTAAACAGACCTCATTGTTTATTGTATAGCATCTTAATGAAGTAGATCCTAACCTTCACTTACATTAAAATATAATCATCAAAAAACAATGTTTGGTGAATATACTGTATAGTTGTAATTTGTAGCTGTATGTCTTATACAATATGAAGGTGTTTCTGTCTCTTTGAATTGAACTGATTTATTGTAGGAAACACAGAATTCCATTGCAGGTGTTTCAAGCTCCAACAGGATTATTCTACCAAATAAATTAAATTTAAATATGTCTGATTTTATTAATGGCTAAAATGCAAAAATACAAGGAAAACAAACAGTTAATCAAAACATTCAAATGTATCAGTGTTTTTGTTTATTTAGCTATGTGTGTTTTAGTGTAGAAACAAATTAAAGGGCAATGTATAATGCTTTTTTTTAAATAAGTGGGAGCACATTAATCACTTAAGGTGGCATCCATTCTAACTCATCTGTGTTGTCTAATCTTGCAAATGGCTTCACGAAGTACATTTCCCAGGTGGCTGGAGGAATCCTCTGCCTGAGCTGTAATTAGTATTCTAGTCAGCTTCTTTATCTGGGCTAGTAGTTTACATTGCATTCAGCTGTCTGTCATAGTGCCTAGCTTGTCGGATGCTGACTGCAATCGAAAGCCAGCTCTTGAAGGAAAAATGCTGGCATCTGAAGAGCAATTCTAAATTTCAGGCTCCCTTGTTGAAATTCAATATCACACCTGTCAAACCAGGTTCTGTTTTCCACAGCAAACCTGAACATTTGTATTTGGACGCCATGAAAAAATCTAATATTTTTAACAGTTTTACTGTAACCCTTTCCAGTATAGGATATGCTATATATAAAACTGGTACATTAATATTAAGAGCTTTTACTCTAAAGCCTTTATATTAAGCTTTATGTTTGTTAATGATTTGAAGAATGAATTTGAGCTAAAAAATTATAGATAGATAGATAGATAGATAGATAGATAGATAGATAGATAGATAGATAGATAGATAGATAGATATACAAACATATAAGTGCATCAATAAAGAATCAGAAGTCACTCACACTAGATAAGGGACCCCAACAGTAAATGTAAAAATTATGCTTATCTACTGCATACTATATATATAAAATAGAATGTCTGTCTGTCTTTCTGTATGTTCCTTATACAGTCCTTCACCCTTTGACTGATCTGAGCCATAGTTTGCATAGTTGCTCTCTAGGACCATATGGAGAAGATAGACTACTTTGGAACACAAAATGTTGATCCTGGGGGTTCCACTGGGTTGTTTATTTTTTCCTGCTGGCTCAGAGCAAGTGAGGCATCTGAACTGACTGAGGTCAGACTAGCAGACAAAATACCAAAGCTTGAAATTATTTACCTGGGCAACGTCGCATGCTGCTTCTGTTACTGTTATAGCAAAAAGGAGTATGTTGTTTTTTTGCAGGGGAATGTTGGATGAGGCTTGATCAAGAGTGAATTACCGCATAACACAAAGGAGAATCAAAGGTTGTTGTTTAACTCTTGCTTTGTTCGCTTTTCTTCAAATTTAAGTGATACGAATTGTCCATCTTGAACTAAGATGGTGAGTCAGACATGACAGTTTTCATGCTTACAACCCAGCAAGGTCAGGTCAGGTCATATTGGGGAGCATGTACTGGTACAGCATATTACCACACTCACCACATGACGAAACAGCTCAGGATCCTGTTTGTCAAACTCCAGGAAGACACAGGTCCTGTCCCACCCCACAGAAATGATCATTATTCTGCCACAGCCAGGTGTTATATGAGTGTCCCCTTGGTCTTGTCCAGCTACTCGGGTCTTCAATAATGATCACCCTCAGGGAATCACACCATATGGCTATAGTGCGGTAAATGACACTCCCTCACAATGCAGGTAATGTGCCTGATTTGGGACACTGTCTAATTAGCGGTACCCAAGGATTCTCTGAAGAGACACAGTACCAAAGGACCCCAGTCTTCATCTCAGGTCACTGGATAGTGTCCAAGTCTTGCAACCATATAGCAAAACAGGAAGCACCAGGACTCTAAGACACCAGGATCGTTCGTCCTTTTGCAAAGATATGGGAAGCGCCACACACCCCTTTCCAGTGACCTACTGATCCCCATACTCAACAAGTCTGGTTACTGATTTCATAGGAAGAGTCATCAAAGACATGAATGTCACTGCCAAGGTAAGTAAACCTCTCGACAAGGTTGACGTTCTCTCTGCAGACAGACACACTGCTGATGGCTGTGCCCAAGAGGTCATTAAAGGACTGGATTTTATTTTTTATCCAGGACACTCACAAGCCCAAACACTCAAACTCCTCACTCAGTCTCTTGAAAGCCCTGATCAGAGCCTATATTGAGATCACAGCATCGTCAGGAAAGTCAAGATCAGTGAGTCTTTCTTCAGCAACAGATGCCCCACAGCCGCTGGACCCCACAACCCTGCCCAACACCCAGTCCACACAAACACTGAACAGAGTAGGAAGAAGAACACACCCCTAATGAGCCCCAGAATCAAGTGGGAAAAGCACAGAGGTTCTGCCTGCACTCTACACAGCATTCACAATACCAGTGTACAGGCTGGCCATGATATCCAGCAACTTTGTGAGGCTCCTGCAAAGTCCTAGGATGTTCCACAGGGCAGCACGATAAACTGAGTCGAACACTTTATGAAAATCAACAAAAGTTGCAAAGAAACTGTGCCGATATTTGCATTTGTGCTCCATGAGAAACCTCAGTGCCAGGATGCTGTTGATGGTAGACTTGCTATACATAAAACCAGACTACTCCGGTCACTGTTAGGTGAGCAAGTGATCATGGATCCTATTGAGGATGACCCTAGCAAAGATCTTAACCACCGCTGAGAGCAGTGTTATCCCTCTGTAGTTGTCACAATCCAGGCGATCACCCTTCCCTTTCCAAATAAGGATGACAAGTCCTGTTTTCCAGTCAGTTTGGATGATGCCAGTCTCCCAAATGGAAGCAACGATTGCTTGTAATGCAAGGAGGACAGCCTTACCACCAACCTGGAGAAGTTCACTCCGGATACCACAGATCCCTGCAGCCTTACCTATGTCCTGCCAGCTGGTTCATCACCTGTGCAATCTCAGTGAAACAGGATGGTTCACAGTTAATTGGAGGATCAGCCTCAAGAACTGTGGACTCAGAGATGTCCAACGCTCTAGCTGGAGGATCAGCTTTAACCTCCTTAGCGTTAGACCCGAGCATCACTCAAGACAAAAAATGCAATGCTTTTTACATTTTGTTGTGAAAAAAATGTAATGCTAAGGAGGCTACACAGCTCCTCAAAGCAGCCAGCCCAGCAGGTTACAATTGCAGTGTCATCTGTAAGGACTGTTTCATCACCTGCCCTGACTGTGACTCTCCAAGGAACAGATTCAGATGCACATAATGCTCTGATTCCTCTGTAAGGAGGACATGGGTTACTAGAACATAGATGGTGTGTCACTTGCTCACAGATTCCTCAAACAAACGCTCAGCAAGGAGTTACCAAAGTTTTGGAACACAACTGGACCCAAAAAAAAAATAATATTCTCAACTCACAGGAGCAGAGACATTGATAGAGAGGCAGTGTGGATGACAGATGGGAATGCAAGCAATAACAACAGGGTCACCATTTAAAAAACACAGACCTTTGATTTCTTTCCTTGACCAAATCTACAAATATAACTGAGGTACTTTGTCTAGTATTAAATAAAGTAGACAATGTGACAATGTTCTGTTCATTTTTCTTTCCTCCTAATGTATGCTGCAAAATCATTATGTACTCAAGGAGGTTTTGTGGTTAACTGTGTAAACCTGCAGCCAGAACAGAAAAAAATAATTCATTTACTGTACATAATAAGCCACTGAGACTTTGGACTATGAGGGACAAGCATGTCATTTTGTTTTGCTTCTGTTACAACCCATAAGGTACCTTTGGTTTTCACCCAGAATACAGAAGAGAAATCTAGCAAAATTAATACGCTGCTGCATGGACCAAGTTAATCCTTTGAGTCTGATGATCATCTAAATGGGCACCCTGTTCATTTACCATAGAGCAAATATTATCAGTCTCGGAAGAATCCCTTGCTAATGTTTTCTCTTATAAAACAGCTTTGAGCACCATTCCATCCAAATACCTTTTAATGCATGAATTTTTCACCTACTAAATGACATTGATTCACTAACTCAGACATAAATACTGTAACACCATTAATCAACAGAGGCTGACTGCCTCCCTAAGACAAAAGCAGCACTCAGAAAGGCACCAGAAACCCAATTAGAAACCCAATTAACTAATCCTCAACCAGTGTATTAAAATTAAAGCTTTTGTATCCATTTATTCATTTTCCACATCTACATATTCCATTTTTCTTTTAAAAGGTTGTAGGCTGTTGGAATCCATTCATCAGCATTGAATACAAGGTAAAAATCAACTCCAAATATAGCAAATGAAATGCCAGTGTTTTCATACAAGGCAGCCTGTGCATTGAGATGGTAGAAAGCCAGTGAAAGCTCTTCTCATTAGTGTAACATGTTATAATAAGCCACCCGGCATCTCTTAACCTTATTAGGAAACAGTGTAAAATAAGCTTGAGCATTCTGTATGAGAAAAGACTTTGTTTTCAAAATGCATTTAATGGAATGTCACCTTAAAATCATTAGAAATATGATAATACAATTTACATATAAAACCGTACATATGATAATATAATAATACTAATTATCTATGAAATCAATGAGTTTCAGCTCCAATACAACACATGCGTACAGTGGTCAGGCTTCCAGTCCCCAAGTCCATAAATCATAATGAAAATATTGATAAAAATACATGAAGTACATCATCAATGTACAGTACATATGACCAGAAAAATTATGAAAATGCAGTAAGGACTACCAAAGATGCTAGATGTTTATATATACAGTACAGTATGTGTGATTACAGATCATTATTCTTAATTCTTTTTTTATGTACTTTATTCTAAACTTTGCTAAATTATATATAAGCAACACACTGTACCCACCATGAGGCATGCCAGGAACACTTCCTGGCACATACCACAGCCAAAGATAGCAACCAGGCTCTGCCATAATCGCTTACTTGGTTTACAAGGCACTACCATGACAACAAGGAGCATGTCACTAATTGGTCAAGTATTAAAAAAAATACAATGACTACAGTATACTAATTTAACAGAGATACTGCACAGGCCCTGTTGAGCAAATAGGTTGGAACATCCCCATACATCATTGGCCAATAACAGAAGCCAGAGTAAAAATTGTAATGAAAGTTGCTAATCTAATGGAAATTTTATTTTTCTGCTGAATTTTTGGCCTCTGTCTACTTACTTTTAAAAGATTAACACAGGAAAAAGGTAAATACAGGACAAAGCCTATCCCAGCATGCCCAATGTTGCTGGTATTGGCTCCAGCTTCCTGTGACCCCAATCAGGATAAGCAGGTTTGGAAATGGATGGAGAGATGAAGACTCTTGAAGTTACAGACTCCAGTTAAACAGTATGGACCCATGGGTTCCATGACCTATGAACCTCAACTTGGATTTTTTCCCCATTTTAATTTGTTGAGGTTTACTCATGGTTCTCCTTCCACTTCCAAAATACAAGCAACCTTAAATAGGATCCATATGTTTTTAGAAGATATCTGGCCTGAGGCTATGAGGGTTGAAGGTATTAAAAGGGAGCATCATTTTCTGAAATGAACTGTCTCGTCTCCTCAATTTTGAACACTTACTTCACATGAGCCTCAAAAATAGTCAGATTTGTCAGTGGTCAGATAATAACTCGTACCTAAAGTGACACATGCACCAGACATAAGTGCTTATCTGTCCATTTCACACCAACTCTGAGATCATTTTGTGTTTACATGCTACCAGTGGGAATTAAACAGCAACCTTCATACTTTTCAAACAAACTGTTATTGTATTTTCTGTAAAGTACTAGAGATTTTACTTTAATAATTAGTACTCATTTTTCAGTGTTTGTCTCTGTTTCAACAAGCATATTACCAGCCCCCCCTAATTTCAGATACACCACGCCTTATCCTATAGATTTCTCCCTGACACCTAACCTGGAAGATATTGTTATGTGGAGATTAGTCAGGGTAGGAACTTCAGGTAGCATAAGCTGATATGGGAAAGCAACAGGGCCATAAAGGTCCTTCCAACCTAGACGGGAACATGAACTAGCAATGGCAACACCATTTGCTGTGTAGGTTTAACGGCATGGGCACTACCTGAGAGTGATATGCCTAATCTGTGTGGGGTGATCTGGAATGTGTAAAGGCAGGGGCATCAATTTAATATAAGGCTAAAGAAGTGGATGCTAGAAATACTAGTCATCAGTACACAAGCACTAAAGTGAACACTAGAAATAGTAATCGTCAGTACACAATGTGATATGGGGCCGGCCGTTCATCCCGGCCAATACCCCCAGGCCACCAGGTGGAACCCTTTCTGCAGCATGGAGGTGCCCCTAATACCAGCAGGGAATTCTGGACAATGCAGTTTTTATCCCCAACCCTGCTGGATGCCGTGGGGGCTGCTAGGGGACACTGCAGGGAGGAATAAGGATTATTTGCCCTACACCCCGGAAGTACATTCAAGTCACATGGACAGGAGGAATGACGTGCTTCCGGGGTGAAGAAGAAAGGATTTTTATCTGACCTGGAAGTGTTCCAAGTCACGTGGATAAAGAGGGTGAAAGGCCAGAGCGTTGAGCTGAGCTGGGTGGAAGGGTGGCAACGCGTCTGGGAGTGGAGGATTGTGATTATTGTATTATTGATTATTGATATATGAGTATTGTGGAGTGTAGGTGCTTTGTGCACTTTAATATTGTCCAAATAAATAATAATTGGATTTTTACCTGGTGTCTGAAGAGTGGTCAGAGGGTTCAAGGGTTCGAGAGGACCACAAACTGTCACAAAGGCGCCTGAACAGGGACCTTCCGCTTGTTACAAAACGGGGGACCCAACAAATAAAATTTTTGTGAGCTGTCTGGTGCCTCAGTCGACCACACACACGTCCTGCAAGGAGACGGTCCGCACACGCACCGCGGATGTTCCGCGAATCGCCCTGAGGCCGTCGGAGATTCTCCAGAGTGCTGTCTTCCACCCAAGGGGGCTGAGATATGCCAACCAAGGCAGAGGAGAAGGGGATTACCCAGTGTTCGTCATCGCCAGAGGGACTGCAGTTGGCACAACCACTGACGCGTCCGGAGGAGTTTTCCTGGAACCGTGTCAGTGGCAGGGGTGTGCTTATATGGTCCGTGAAGCCGGGACGGCATCACTAGAGGAAGGGGAGAATCTGCCGCATCTCCAGAAGCCGAGGCAGAGTGGCTGCGAGGAGTCTCACAGGCCCCTCAGGAGAATGGAGAAGATGGCAGGTGACAGGTGAGGGATTGGACGGTTTGTGCCGTGTGCCGGTCGGTGATTGGCTGAAGACGGGACAGGCGAACGTCCATCTCGAGCAAGGGGAGGGTCCGGGAAATCCCGGAAGAAAGCTTCAGTGTATACAGTCGGTGAGTAGGACCGATTTACAGGTAAGTCCTCCATTGGCTGATACTGTATTTTTACCTGCAGCTCCAAAGGAATCGGAGAGGATGCTTCAGTTATGGCAGATGGTGCAGCAGGTGGAACACGACCTCTGAGTCTGTATGGATGAGCTGAAGGAGAAGGCGGTCGCGCCACGTCAGACGGGACGTCACAGGGCGGAAGAGTGCCACGCTGGAAACTTTGGCCAGGAGTTTGTGGCGGTAAAGGTGAGTAAAACCGATACAGTTAAGGAAAAGGGAGGTGCGAGCGAATTCATTCCAGGATCGCGTGGTTCCAGGGACTTAGTAGCTGCATTTTCGACAGTGGAAGCGACACGAAGCGCTGATCGCTTGGAAGGGGTGGAGCCAGGACGCCGGCTGACAAGTGCCGTGGGTCCTAGTGCTGTACCGCCAGAGCCAGCATCAGTCTCACGTCATTCTGCAGGGGCGCAGACGGCAAGGGGTCTTTTCCTTTCCCGTAGGAAGACCCAAGCCGTCAGAATGCCCCAGAGGAATAGGAAGAATCGAAGGAGGAAAGCCGGTTCTTCCTACAAAGGGAGACTTGAGCCCGTGAGCTCACGCAGCGTGATAGGCCGTCTTCTGCAGAGGCAGAGGGGTGCTCCAGATTCAGCAAGGGCGATTCCCCTAAGTACCCAGATAAAGGGGAGTGGACCAAACTGGAGCGAGTGCCGAGGTTTTGGCGACCAGGGTGCTGGTCAAAAAGGGGAACGTTGGCCCTATTTCAGAGAGGGAAAAGCCAGACAATGGTGTCAGGGCAACATCTCTGCCCCTGTGTCTATTTTATTTTATACAGGACCAGGCCATGGAAGACAATCAATTATGCCCGCTTCATTTAAATTATACACTCGCGGCACAGGCCGCTATGAAGGACTGTTCTTCGCTGGTGATGAGGCACTGTGGCAGATTGCTGGGGTCATTAGCTGGCTGGGATGCCTAAAAGGACCGGAAGGTGGCAGGAATAGCTTCCGGGCCACGAAGGGGCAACCGCCCTGGAGCAGGAGAGGACCACGGGAGAAGAACAAAAAGCTTCTGGCCTGTTGGGACCCATGGCCACTGCCAGGGGGCGCCTCAAGCCTCGTATGACTTGGAAATAGTTACTTCCGCCACACTTTGCAAGATGGTGGAAGAACCTACCAGGGACGCCTGGAGTGCTTCCGGTGTAAAGGGCAGCACTTCCGCCACACCAGGAAGTGCTGCCGGATGGACATCATCAGACACCTGGAGCACATCCTTCCTACAGTCTGGGAGCCAGAGTCGGGAGTGGGAGCAGGACGAAGCTCCCAGGAGGAGAATAGAGGCGGCCAAGGACTGAGAAACAGATTTATTGGGGTGATTATTGCTGAGTGCATTGTGTGTAGTGTTGGGACTGTGTTTATTAATGTTTAATAAACGTGTGCAATTTATAAAGATGTGGTTTCCGACTGGTGGTGTCCGGGCAAGTCTCACAACAAGCACTACAATACATTTATGAGACCCAGCTATCTCTGTGAGAATACAGACAGCATGAGTGCTGTTATGAAGACAAAGTCCTCTGTGGCATAACAAAGGCTCAGGGTGCAGGGTTACAAGGGCCATTAGTGGCATAGCCAGCCTGGTGTCACTGGGGAAAATATACAGCCATTCGCATGTAGTCGGGAGGAAAGCTGGTGGCTAAAGGATAAGGGCCATAGACTGAAGAAAGGAGCAGAAATGATTTGTATGATACTTCAGAGGGTAGCTGATCAAGCCACCCCAGAAAATTCTTAGACAGCAGCACCCTATTTTGCTCCTTGTGAGTTTTATTTTTCTTTAATAAAAAGACTCATTTGCTTTGACTGGACTCCTTAGCATTATTGTGGATTCTTGGATGCTAAAGCTAACATCTGTCTTCTAACTTCAATAATTTTTTACAACTTCATTGCTGCTCATACAATAACAAAATGTAGAATTACAAGATTATTCTGAATACTTCCAAATCTAATCCATATACTGTATATATATACTATATATATATATACTGTATATATGTATATATATATATATATATATATATATATATATATATATATATATATATATATATATATATATAGTCACACACGTGCGATTGGGAGGCAGCTAAAGGGCCTGAACGATAGTAATTCCATGCCAGACCAGGGTGTGACAAGGTGCACTGACTTTCTTTCTTAGTCCCTTTCAGACCATCCACAAGAAATCCCGCACTGTTTCGGCACCTCTAATGAGGTCACTTCCGGTTTTCGGCAGCACTGATGAAGACACTTCCAGCTCTGCAGCCTCTAAAGATGTCACTTCTGTTTTTGCTGATGCCTCTCACTTCTGGTTCTGGGGCTGAGGACATCATTTCCGGTTCTGGGCCCGATGACATCATTTCCTGTCTCGGCAAATAAAGCCGCCATCTTTGACAACCTGCATCAGCTCTGTTTTTGGACTCAGATCTGTAAACAGCTCATAAGAACCCATTTGCAGGCAGGAAATATTATACAGGTGGCTGCCCCAAACCTTTCTTGATGTCTTTGGAACATTGTTGTATATATATATTTACTGTATATATATAGTGATGCCCAAGGGCGCATACAGCCACCCTAACCCCGACACAGACAGGCAGGGGACAGGTTTTAGTCCACACAGCACACGGTTTTTTAACACTGTTGCCTTCACAGCACACAAGCACAAACAACACAGTCCCTATTGCCACCAGTTCTTCCGCTTCCACTCCTCCTCCAGAGGTTCGTCTTCCTCCTCCCAACTCTGGCCTTTGAGAGGTGGTGGCTGGCTCTTTTTATAGGGCACCAGGAAAGAGTCCAGGTGCCCAACGGGCTTCTTCTGTCAGCACTTCCGGGTGTGATGGAATTGCTGCCAAATAGGGTCCTGTAAAAGTCCAGGTGCCCCCTGGCAGTGCCAAGTGCCCCAGTGGGGTTGAGCTTCCATGTGCTGCAAGCCAAGGGGGCTGCCCTCTGTTTGTCCTGTGAATACTGTTGCTACCCTGAAGCTGTTACCCATAATCCCTGTTGTGGGGAATCCAGTAAATTTAGTCTTGATGCAAACCTTAACTTACTTGATAACCAAACATTAATGTGTATAATTAGACCAAGAGAGAAAACCAGATCCTCCACCAGGGGCATCTGTAATAGAAATTTACTTCAAATTAAAACAAAAAATATATCACCAGTTCAGAAAGAAGCATGCAGTTTTAAATGCTGCTTATTGAACATTCACTCTCTTGGCAGTAAAGCTGTTTTGGTAAATGATATTATATTAAGTACAAAATCTGATCTGTGTCTTCTCACTGAAATATGGCTTAGTACATGTGATACTGTTCCCCTAGCTGAGGCACCACCAGATGGATACTCATTCCTTCATAAGTCTAGAGATTCTGGTCGAGGAGGAGGCCTTGGAATAAATCATTGTAACAAAATGCAAATCACTTCTAAAAATTTAGGCGACTTTGAGGCATTCATTTTAAATATTAAAACAGATTCCAACACAATTATAGTGCTAGTCTACAGACCACCAGGGCCATATTCATTGTTCATGACTGAATTTAGTAACCTTTTATCTGATTTGGCTATAAATTATGATCACATAGTATTGATGGGGGATTTTAATGTACACATTGATGTGGAAACTGACACTTTTAGCAAATGTTTTACTTATTTGTTAAATTCAGTAGGATTTTGTCAGATTGTCAAAGGTTCAACTCATAATCATAACCACGCATTAGATTGTAATTATAACTTACATAGTTGAAACTCAAAATTTAATTATTACTCTATTCAATTAAGTTATTTCCGATCACTACTTAATTACATTTGATTTAGTCCTGCCCTTGCCAACGCACTCACAGATTAAAACAAGGACAGTGCGACATCTAGATTGTAATTCTGCTTCAAAATGTATAGATACCCTTGAGTAAATCAAGTGTAATTGTGGAAAACCATTTAGATCAGTTAACATCAAATGTAAACATGGAAAACAATTTAGATCATCTAACATCACATTATAATGTGACTTTAAGAGATGCTCTGGACGCAGTGGCTGCCCTTAAAACAAAAGTGATCAAAGCACATAGAAACTCTCCCTGGTTTAATGAAAACACTCAAGCTCTTAAATTAGAGTGTCAAAAACTGGAGCACAGATGGAGAACAACAAAGCTACATGTCTTTCAAATTGCATGGACAGAGAGTGTTAAAAAATATAAAAAAGCTCTCTTTAAAGCTCGCTCAGAATACTATTCTACAATAATAGATAGCAATAATAAAAATCCTTGGGTACTGTTTAGAACAGCTGCTAAATTAATAAATGGGAATTCAGATCTACAGTGCAAAATACCAACAGATATTAGCAGTACAGACTTTATGAACTTCTTCAATGAGAAAATTAAAAATATAAGATCCCAGATCTCAGCATCACAGTGCAAACCTCATACTAGCTTAGCAGACCCTGTCTCATATTGTATTCAGCACTTTAGTAATTTTAATCCTGTAACTGAGCAGGAAGTCTTAACTTTAATTTCTAAAATGAAACCCACTACTTGTCCCCTAGATTCAGTGCCAACAAAACTAGTAAAAAGTGCAATGGATGTTCTTGCAGCGCCTATTCTAAACATTATCAATAGTTCATTATTGCATGGCACAGTACCTGATGCACTAAAAGTGTCAGTCATTAAACCATTACTTCAAAAAGGCAGACCTAGACCCACACATACTTAATAATTATAGACCTATTTCAAATTTACCCTTTCTCTCTAAAATACTAGAAAAAGTAGTCACTGTTTTGTCTAACAAGGTGCAAAACAATGGTTACCGCAAACTCCTGCCGGACTACACCAATTGTTTTGTCTTGGTAGAGTAATATATTGCTCTACTTTCCCCTATTGTATTATTAACATGTAGCCTTTGTCAGAATGCCTAATCTCACAGACTTACCACCGCTTATAAGGTATTATTGTATATAACTTATCCCCACCTTCCCTTCTATATCTATAACCTCAGGCAATTAGATGTAGTAAAAAGACGAGCAGAAGTTAAGTTACAGTTTAAACAATGTATTATTGATAATATTTATAAATAATAACAAAATGCAAAGTACATTTGAATATTGGCAACCATACAACCTGATTAAATGGTGATATGTAGTTCAGGCGGCACGTCTTGTAGTTACTTAAATGTCTCTAGTTAAGGCATCATTGATGCTCAGCTTTCAGCCACATGTCTGTTCAAAATGGCTGCTGAGCTGTGCTGTTCATTGTGTTCTCTTCATCATCAAAGGTTAGCAAGAGAGGTGCTTCTTCATCATATGTTGGTTGGGAAGAGAGAGAGTGTGAGGTTAAACACATAGATTTATAGATGTTCTGTCCAACCCCTACAGCCAATAGGACATCATGGTACTTAACGGCCTCTGAGACAAGCCAATTCCAAACAGCCGTACTTCAGACCAATGGGGGAAAAGAACATCTTAACACCTGCGTCCAAACCATATGTTAAAGTACACCTTAGCCAACTTGCGGGGGTTAGAAATGACTTTAGCAAAGAAACACTACCCAAACCGGTTTAAGGCACATCTTCCCCCAAATCCTGTCGTAAAATTCAAAGAGGCTCAGCCGTAAAAAGGGTGGCAAACACGAATGCCTCTCACCAAAGTAACACTAAATTACATTGCTTTACCTAAAAATGAAATAAAGACATACAAAATATTCATCAAGTTATATGTAAAATCTCACATCACAACAGTCGCCAATCCGCTTCAGTCACACATTATGCATTACAATTTATTTGAGAAATTCCAGTCTGGTTTCCGCACTGGTCATAGTACAGAAACGGCACTAACGTGGGTTGTAAAGGAAATTCTGATATCCTCTGATGAAGGAAACTCCACTGTAATTATGTTGTTAGACTTAAGTGCAGTATTTGACACCATTGACCATTCTATTTTACTGCACAGGCTAGGAAATGATGCTGGGCTTACAGACACTGTGCTCGCTTGGTTTAGTTCTTATATAACAAATCGATTCCAATACGTACAGAAATGTGCTGACAGTACTCCATCATTATACACGGAAGTGAAATATGGTGTCCCACAGGGCTCAGTACTGGGACCTTTACTGTTTTCATTTTACATGCTTCCACTGGGATCTATCATTAGGAAACATAATGTTAATTTTCACTCATATGCAGATGACACCCAGTTATACCTTTCATTTAGATCAAATGAAGTTTCTCCGATGTTGTCTTTAATTGTGTTAGTGAATTAAAGGAGTGGATGGATGAGAACTACTTATCTTTAAACACAGATAAAACAGAGATGTTAATTGTTGGAGGGAATGATGCTGATCACAACAATATTTCGTCATCATTTAACTCAGTTGGAATCGCAATTAATTTTACTGAATCAGCCCGCAATCTAGGAGTTATCTTTGACTCTAGCATGTCATTTAAAGCGCATATTACAAAGTTGTCCAAATCATGTTTTTTCCATCTTAAAAATGTTGGGAAATTAAGGCGCTTTCTAAATAAACAGGATTCTGAGAAATTAATTCATGCATTTATTTCTAGTAGGATTGACTACTGCAATGCGGTGTTCACTGAATGTTCAAATAGTTCTTTATACAGCCTCCAGTTAATCCAAAATGCTGTTGCAAGAATTATTACAAGAGCAAGAAAATACGAACACATAACTCCAGTTCTTAAATCCTTACACTGGCTCCTGGTTAAGTTTAGGGCAGATTTCAAAATCCTCCTTTTAACATATAAAGCATTAAATGGCCACGGTCCGACATACTTGTCTGAACTTATGACTTACAAACCAGAGAGCACATTAATATCTCAAGATGCCGGTCTGCTTGTAATTCCAAGAATTAATAAAATAAGTGAAAGGTTGAGCTTTTAGTTACAGGCCCTCTAAACTGTGGAATGGTTTGCCTGCTGCTATAAGAGATGCCCCTTCGGTCTCAGCTTTTAAATCCCAGCTGAAGACTCACTACTTCAGTTTAGCATATCCTGACTAGAGCTGCTGATTAACTGTACAGACTGCATCTCTGTTGTTGGTCATTAGCACTAAAACATAAGTAACATGATAGTTATAATTTGTTACTAACCCTCACCTATTCTGTTTCTCTTCTCGGTACTCAAATGTAGCACTTGGTGCCACGGCCCACCTGCCAAGTTGTCTTGCCTGCCTAAGGTAAAGTCATCCCTGATCCACTAAATAGTATCATCTCCAGACAGAAAAGCAGCTTCAGCGACAGACTGCTGTCACTGTCCTGCTCCACTGACAGACTGAGGACATCGTTCCTCCCCCAAACTATGCGACTCTTCAATTCCACCCGGGTGTGTAAACATTAACATTTAACATTATACAAAGTTATTGTCTGTTTTTCACCTGCATTATTATCATTCTTTAATTTAATATTATTTATTGTATCATTATGCTGCTGCTGGAGAATGTGAATTTCCCATTGGGATTAATAAAGTATCTATCTATCTATCTATCTATCTATCTATCTATCTATCTATCTATCTATCTATCTATCTATCTATCTATCTATCTATCTAGAGGGGTCCTTTCATCGGATTGACAGGCCCAGCGCTGTTTCAGGTGTGGAATGACCAAATGGTCTCCAGGACTCTAAACAAATTCCAATTCATATTATGTGATATGATCTTCTGTTAAATTCTGCTCCGTACTTGTAAAATTTTAGTTTTTATACTGTATTGAGTATTTCTTCTGTTCTGTGTATTGAATTGTATTGACCCCCTTCTTTTTGACACCCACTGCACACCCAACCTACCTGGAAAGGGGTCTCTTTTTGAACTGCCTTTCCCAAGGTTTCTTCCATTTTTTCCCTACAAGGGTTTTATGGGCGTTTTTCCTTGTCTTCTGTCAAAGCTGGGAGGCTGTCAAGAGGCAGGGCCTGATAAAGCCCATTGCGGCACTTCTTGTATGATTTTGGGCTAAACAAAAATCAATTGTATTGTATTGTATTGTAATACTCTCTCCCCTGGTCCTTCCATACTCAGGGCGTCCCAGCCGGGTAAGGGCTTCGGGCATCCACCATAATATATATATATATATATATATATATATATATATACCAGTAACTGTGCACTGCATGATAATGTGCAGTGAATACACTTGACTTGAGCATTCATAGCTTTCATCCTCTTTCTCTGTACATTTAGCATTCATTGCTCAGAGGTTGATGCGCTTGCTGCTTCCTGAGCAGCTCTTCTTTTCTCCACCCTACTGGCCTGCTTCTTCTCTTCTTTCATCGGTATCTTTTGACGTTAAAAGTCAGTGCTTGTGTTGCAATTATTTAGTACGTTTTCTTTAATTTTTCACTTAAGCTGGTACTTAAGACTTCAATCTGCCTCAAGAATGATTTAAGATATGAAGAGGTAGGGGAAGTGACAGCGAAGGTGGTAGAGAATGAGAAAGGCGCCTATACACATGCGCTGCACAGCCTCCCTGCTGGCCACTGCCGAGAGTTGATACTACAATAAAATAAAATAAAAATAAAAAAAAGGAATAATTTTGGATGTCAATCATCACCTGAAACGGATAGTAGACGTCACGTAGTATATGTGTACCAAATTTCTGGTCAATAGTCAAATGGTTTGTCAGCTACAAGTGATTTAAAATCCTGGACAAACAAACAGACAGCCAAGGTAGCGTATTATATATAAAGATAAATTATGTGACAACTGCAACAGTTTGGTAAAAAATCTGTGTTAATTGCAGTATGTTTATTTATAAGGGTGGCACAGTGCCACAGTGGTATGCTGCTGCCTCACAGTAGGGAGACCAGAGTTCATGTCTGGGTCCTCACTGCATGGAGTTTGCATGTTTACCCTGTGTCTGCCCAGGTTTCCTCCCACTGTCCAAAGCTATGCAGGTTAGGTGAATTGGCAATGCTATATTGGCCCTAGTGTGTGCTTGGTGTACATATGTGTGTGTGTGCGTGGGTGTGTGTGTGTGTGTTTACCCTGCAATGCACTGCCACCCTGTCAGGGATTTGTTCTTGCCTTGTGCCCTATGCTAGCTGGGATAGGCTCCAAACCGCAACCTTAGTCTGGATTAAGCGGGTTGGAAAATGACATGATATGTTTATTTAAAAGACATTAAAAGCTGTTAAATTATACACAATAAAAGAATAAATTCTGTGCCGTAGTGTGCAAGAAAAATCCACTGAAATCTTGGTTTAAAAATTAATTTGCATGAGTATAAAGTCAAGACCCATTGACCTAAAAACAGTTAATAGGCTTCAAGAGGTGGATTAGGGATTATTTCTATAAAAAATGTTTTTGTGCTCAGTGATTTAGTTGTTATTTGTTCTATTTTTGATATTTGAACTCTTTGCTTCTTGTTTTGACCTCGATTTTGGCTTTCTTTACTTCTTCCTGGCATTCTGCATGTCTTGCAATGTGTTAGTTAACACTTGTATGTAAGAACTACACTAGTTAATTATTTATCTAATTCAAAATATTTTATTTTGTGATGTACAATGCCTATTAAAACTATTGATCCTCTTGGAAGTTTTCACAATATTATTATATTACAAAGAATTTACTTTGGCCTTTTTGACACTGATCACATGAAAAAAAAAAAATTTAATGTCAAAATGAAAGCAGATCCATGCTATGTGGTCCAAATTAATTACACATCTAAAATGCAAAATAATTGATCACATAAATATTCTCCTTGTTCAAATCACTGTTTAGTTGATGCACTTTTGGCAGCCATGACAGCCTCGTGGACAGGTCCCTTTCTATCAGCTCTAGTCACTGCAGTCTTCTCATATTTTTCTTTGTAAGACTGCTCAATCTCAATCAGGTTACATGGGGATCATGAGTGAACAGCCTTTTTCATGTCCAGCCACATATTTTCAGTATGGTTCACATCTGGACTCTACTAACAAATCTTCTACTAAATTGCAGATTTCTTAAAAACTGCATCAGGCTTTCCTTGAGGATTTCCCAGTGTTTTGCTACATTCATTGTATTCTCTATCCTCACAAGTCTTTCAGGACCTGTAGCAGAGTGGCATCCCCATATCATGATGCTGCCATCACCATGCTTCATGGTGAGGACGGTGTGTTTTTGATAATGTGCAGTGATTAGTTTGATGGGCAAAAAGCTTTATTTTGGTCTCATCAGACTAGAGAATCTTCTTCCAGCTGACTTCAAAGTCCCCCATGTGCCTTCTGGCAAAATTTATTTAAGATGTTTTGTGAGTGTGTGTGTGTTTTTCTGTGTTGTCTTTGTCACTCTTCCATAAAGTTGGTGAGGAAACCAGACAAAAGTTGTTGTCTGCACAGTCCTTCCAATCACAGACACTGTAGCTTATAACTCCTTCAGAGATCATAGGTTTCTTGATGGCCTCCTTCAGTTGATATCTTCTGGCATGATCACTCAGTTTCTGTGGACAGCCTGCTCTAGGCAGATAGATAGATAGATAGATAGATACTTTATTAATCCCGATGGGAAATTCACATATGTACAGCTTTGCTGAACTCTTTCCATTTTTTAATGATTGATTTAAGTAGAATTCAAGGGATATTCAGTGGCTTGGATATTTTTGTATCTCTATCCCCTTACTTGTGTTTTTCAATCACCTTTTCACTGAGCTTCCTGGAGTGTTTTTGTCTTCATTGTGTAAGTTAGGCCACAATATTATATGTTGGGCATTCTCCATACCACAGCTTTAGGGCCCTGTAACTAAAAGCTTGACCTCCCGCTGTTATTTTGCTAATCCTTGGGATCATAAGCAGGCTGGCATCTTAAGATCTCAATGTGCACTCTGGTCTGTAAGTATTGATAAGTTCAGATAAGCAAGCAGGGGCTTAGCATTAGAACAGCATAAACATTTTATTTAAACATAATCACATCTCCTTGAATATTATTATTATTATTTTCTTTGAGGTGAAGCCTTTGTGTTAGTAGTAGAAAACTACAAAGTGTCATCATGATTTCCAAACAACTACAAAACACCTTCAAGGGTGCCATTTTGTGGCTCAGGGTACTGTTAAATTGTGATCTAATTCATTCTCAAATGTGAACTCCTACTTCTAGCTGGGAGTAAGTGCAGATCAGGTCAGGTCAGGTTGGGGAGCATGCACTGGTACAGCGTGTTGCCATACCCACTATACGACGAAACACCTCAGAATCCTGGTTGGCAACCACCCTGACACACAGTTCAGTCCCACACCTCCCAGAAATGACCATCTACCTGCCGCAGCCAGGTGTTACGTGGGTGACCCCTTGGCCTGGTCCAGCCGCTCGGGTCCTCAACAATGCGGATCCTGCAAGCTGGATCCCCCTTGGGGAATCACACCACATGGCCATAGTGCCACAACTGACGCTCCCTCACAATGCAGGTAATGTGCCTCATTCGGGTCTCCGTGAGCAACCACTCATTCAACACAAAGTCAAACCAGCGATACCCAAGGATTCTCCAAACAGACAGGACGAGTACGATGCTTCATAAATACTTCTCATGTCCTACTATGGGGTAGGACAAATTATTATTATTGCTTGATAAATACGGGCATAGGCCTTGGCCTGCCTCAGAGATATCATAGTGCACACAAATTTAGACAATGAACCTTATTTCTTCTAATAACTGTTTAAAGAACTGAAATTAATTAATGATTCATGACAATAGGCTTAATAGCTATATATTATAGTACATTGAATTGCTGCATTTACTGTGATGTTCAAGTGGGTTTGGCATCTTGCTCTATAACTTTATTTCAACATCATTTTGATAATGTGGCCATGACATCAATTAAGCCAAGGTTTCAGTTTAATAAGAGAATAAGCCTATAAACGGTCATAGATGATTGATGTTAGTAAGACTGTATAAAGAACAAGTTGCTAGCAATACCATTTACACAATATGAGGTAGAAATGCAGTTTTTCACATGTAAAAGCTTAAAATGTTGAGTGGCATAGCTCAACAGGTTACCGCTGTAAAAAAAAAGATTTAGTCAACTATGATAAGCCAGTCATGCATCATCAAAACTGTAAATCTCACTACAGGTGCCTAAAAAAAAAAACAAGCTAATAGTCTTTTGCTTTTGTCATGTCTAATAGAATGACTTTGGCAAGCTTTCTCACTACTTCCAGCTCAATATTAATTTTCTGCATCAATCGACACCCTAGTTATACAACATTTCTTTATTTTCATCCCATTTAGCCTTACAATAACTAGGCAAGGCCGGTCTAAATTGACAGCAAAAACAGTTAAATTGTGTGCTTCAGCATTTCAGCCAAGTTAGAGAGATGAATTGTATTTATATAAAAAAAGAACAAGCTGTGTGCACAGATGTCAGTTAGGTAACAACATTTTGAAACCAAGCATGAGAGCACTTTCAAGGATGAGGCTGATAAAACTGATTCAATTCAAAGACTAATCTCCTGGTGTGAGTCACTACCAATGGTGTCCCTGCAATGATGACAAGAGAGAAAGGACTCACCTAGATCATTGACAGGCAAATTGATCACCCCATTTTAAGGTTTCACTGCATCATATATCAAGAAAACCTTTGAGGAATGTTAGGTGCTATGGCAAGTGCTGTGAGAATTGTGAATTTTCTGCATTTCTAACCTTGCTTGAACAGACGGATTGTGCATATAAAAGCATAGGACTTCACTGAATGTATGACTGATGGGCTTTCAAAAGGTATTAAAATGATTTGTGCACTGTACTGATACTATGCTAATATTTGCAACTGAAATAGAACAATATTTTCCTGAGCTGAAAGAGCATTAAAGTGAAATAGGTTAAGAGACTTGTGCCTTTAAGAGACATTACTGCACTTCAGAAAAGCTTGATCACCGTGATAGTAAGACGGACAGTCATGAAATGGGTATCAGCAAAGATATTGTTTATATAGACAACAGTTAACACTGTGAAATTTCACTGCTTCAAATGTTTAAAAATTAATGCAAAATACTGTATAATTCTATTAGTGTTGGTAACAATGTCAGATACAGTAATCCCTCCTCCATCGCGGGGGTTGCGTTCCAGAGCCACCCGCGAAATAAGAAAACCATATGTTTATATGGTTATTTTTATATTGTCATGCTTGGGTCACAGATTTGCGCAGAAACACAGGAGGTTGTAGAGAGACAGGAACGTTATTCAAACACTGCAAACAAACATTTGTCTCTTTTTCAAAAGTTTAAACTGTGCTCCATGACAAGACAGAGATGACAGTTCCGTCTCACAATTAAAAGAATGCAAACATATCTTCCTCTTCAAAGGAGTGCGTGTCAGGAGCAGTGACTGTCACAGAGATAGAGAGAAAAGCAAACAAATCAATAGGGCTGTTTGGCTTAAGTATGCGAAGCACCGCGGCACAAAGCTGTTGAAGGCGGCAGCTCACACCCCCTCCGTCAGGAGCAGACAAAGAGAGAGAGAGAGAGAGAGATAGAGAGAGACAGAGTTTGTTTTTCAAGCACAAATCAATACGTGCCCTTCGAGCTTTTAAGTATGCGAAGCACCGTGCAGCATGTCGTTTCAGGAAGCAGCTGCACAAAAGATAGCAACGTGAAGATAATCTTTCAGCATTTTTAGACGAGCGTCCGTATCGTCTAGGTGTGCGAACAGCCCCCCTGCTCAATCCCCCTACGTCAGAATCAGAGAAAGTCAGCGCAAGAGAAAGAGAAAAGTAAGTTGGGTAGCTTCTCAGCCATCTGCCAATAGTGTCCCTTGTATGAAATCAACTGGGCAAACCAACTGAGGAAGCATGTACCAGAAATTAAAAGACCCATTGTCCGCAGAAACCCGCGAAGCAGCGAAAAATCCGCGATATATATTTAAATATGCTTACATATAAAATCCGCGATGGAGTGAAGCCGCGAAAGGCGAAGCGCGATATAGCGAGGGATTACTGTATACTGTACAATATTATATGAATGTGAGAGCTTCAATTAGACTTTCCAAAAATTTTTAAGATTTCCTGAAAAGCAGAGTGATTCCTTCTTTTTCAAATAATTATGAAAAACTCCAAGTCAAGTCACATTTACTGTCATGTGTATAATGAACTTCTTACTTGCATTACAATGGGATTTGGTCAGCATATAGGCTTGGACAGATTTGTGGCAGATGAAATTTAATGTAAAGTATTGCATGTAGCAAGTAAAAATGTTAGGTTTGAATACACATTGGGAGGTTTGAAAATTGAAAGTTCACCTTATAAGAAAGATTTAAGAGTCAACATTTCTTGCCTCACATTTCCTTTCATCCTACACTTACCCAGATCTTTCTAGACACAGAACACACATGAAATGCATGTATTCCAAATAATGATATACAGTAATCCCCTGCCTATCGCTGAAGTTACGTTCCAGACCCATCAGTGATAGGTGAAAATCCGCGATATAGAAAGACCATATAAATAAACATTTTTTTTTATTGTTTAAGCCTTAAAATACCCCTCCCACATGCTTTAAACACATGTAAACATATTAAAACACACTTTGTAAACACATATGATATGTAGATGTCGGGCTTAGGATATGAGTAACATCTCTCTCTATTATAAAAATAAAATCTTGACAGGGAGACGAGACGTGATCTTCTCAGAAGACAATTTAACATCCCGCGAGGGACATTTTAATGTCACGCAAGACAAGGCAGTGAGACAGAAGGACAGCTGCTGTACAGGCTTTTAAATGATCGACGCGCAGAGCAACAAACAGAACAGGCATCTTGGCAGAAGCAGAACAAAGCCAGTAGCTGATCCATCGACCTCTGCTTAGCGTGCGTTCAGCTCCCCCCCTTCACAACGCGAGCGGGAGAGATGCGAAGTGGCAGGAGTGTAGCGCGCCTCCGGGGGGGGGGGTTGAGCAAAGCGATCGAGACCATATCATCTTGGAGAGACACTTTGACGACATGCAAGACTAGACATTACAGCCTTAGGACGTCACGCCCTACTTACAAACAATTTAAAATAAGTTCACTGACATCTAAACTCGCAGTTGTTGGAATGCTTTTGGCAGACAAACTTCAGGTGTTCCCAGCTCTTAAAACACACAGAACACGCAGCTTGCCAGCAGCAGATGATCCAAGCACTTCTCCTTAGCGTGCGTTCAGCCCTTACACAACCCCCCCCCTCACCCCAACCTCCTCCTTCAGAACGTTAGCAGCAGAGACGCAAAGTGGCAAAAGGACAGCTGCTGTACAGGCTTTTATGTGATTGACGCAAAGCGCTACAAGCACAACACACAGCTGACAAGCAGCAGCAGCAAGACAGCAGCTGAACCGATGACATCTCTTTAGTGAGCGTTCAGACACCCCCCTTCACAGCACAAGCAGCGTTATAAGTCCCGCTACATAGAGATTTAACCACGCCCGGGGCAGGAAATAAAGGACAAATATTGTTTTTATAAAAGTTTTAAAGTAAAAATTAAAATAATGCATATGTAACAATTCCCATGAAAATAACAATCTCTTTTTAAATTGTTTATCCGGTAAACCAAACCCATGGGTGGGTGAGAGAAGCGAGCAGGGGGCAGAGCCCTCTAGTAATAATAATAATAATAAATCCACGATGTAGCAAGGGCACGATAGCTGAACCGCGATATAGCGGGGGATCACTGTACTGTATTATTTACCATATACATCTCCAGGCTCATCACACACAGATAAGGAGCCTTGGCTTGAGCTGGGAGAACTTTTTGCCCGTGAGCTAAACTTCGTCAAGGCGGGTGCTAGGCAAAAAAGGGTTTCAGTTGACAGCATTTGGTATCATATATTATCTGTAGGCTCCTCTATGAACTCAGCCCCCATAAGGGTTTTGTTTTTCTCTTTATCTATTTAGTATTTAAGGATAGATCACATTAGTAATTCAATGAGATGCACTATTCCAGATAATTTCCAGGGGTGACTCTTTTGCTAGCACCAAATTGATAGCATTGATGAGCACAGCACCTTCACCCTTCACCTGACATTTTGACATGTGTTATATGGCATTGCAGTGCTTCTACACTTTTCATTTTCCTCTTGCTACTTTGTTTCTGCACCAGATGCAGAGTGTTTTGCTTGCCTCATTAACATTCAATACAGACATTTCCACACGGATAGAAACATTTTCTCAGAAGCAGCACTTAATGATACAACTGATTACTGAGTTTGTAAACTTAGCCACAAAATATTTTCCTCATTTTTTTTTCTCAATTCATCTCAATATCAATGTGTTTGTTCTTGATCTACAAATCAACTTTCTACCTCGGATCCTTAATAAGCAATTTAGGAATGGCGCATATTAATTAAAGTTGCTGGGGAACCGTGAAGAAATATTTATAGATGAGTAACTGTTTACAGCAGTTCTTAATTGTATTTGTGAAAGGTTACAGGGAAAATCATGACACGTTTGCCAAGTGAAATTTAAGATGCACCATTAAGGCAGCTTCTTAGTTTAAAAAGACACATAGACCAAGCCAAAAAGAACCATATTCTAAAGAATGTCTTTGGCCTGTGAACAGAAATTCACTAAGGAAAGCAGAATGTACTTCCTCTTTAAAAACTCCTCAAAAACATACTCGATTATCCTTTTCTATGGTGTCACCCTTAGAACATCATAACAGAACATAGTTTAGCAAATTTACAGATTACAGACATTTTCAGTACTGCTTAGCGTCACACAACTATGAGATTATCTTCAAGTTTCTAACAGCATGGAAAAAAACTAAAATAAATAAACAATTAATCAAGTGTACATTACATGCTGCTCTAGGTCAAGAGAGCAACCTTAGGAAGGAACGTACACTGGACATGTACCATTGGGAGTAGATTTAAGGTCAGACTTTGAATACACCAGAGAGATTATTTTTTTAGCTTACTTAAGAAGAGCTGGGAATTCTTTAGGAAGAGCTGCATACTGTGGCTGAAAAAAGTTTATTCTGGTCTGTCCTAGTCTGTCGTGTTCAGTCTTTCACAGTTTAAGCAGTAACAGATAAAAAATGAATGAATGAATAAATGAATGAATGAATTGAACTAATTCTCTGACAAATTTCTCTAAAGAAAGACCAGACAAACAGCATTCCAAAATTGAATTATCATGACTATTTATATATGAATAAGATAACCTTAACCTAGAGCTGGGATAATGGGATCCATCCTAGTAGATAGCCTTGGGATAGTGTGTGAAAGGCAGAGTTAAATTGTCAGGAGGACAGACTTAGAAGCTGCCTTCTGCAAAGTGAAATACTGTGGGTAGCAGGAAAGAAAAAGAGAAAAACTGTGTTCATTCTCAGTGCCTGTTTCAAGTGTTAGTTTGTCTTTTTAGGAGTTCAAATTGTTACAGAGTTCCTTTTGAATGTTGTGCATCAAAAGAAGCAATACCACACAAATGAACACATGTAACGTCATATTAAAGTCTTGGACTGAAATCTTTTCTCCAAGCTTTTTAATCAAAACGCTGAAAATTCCAGCTATTCCTGCCCAACCAGTCAAAGCCCTTTAGGTTTCTCTCCTGCGGGTGGTAATTGTGAGTGAGTGTCAGATGGTTGACTATACGGTACTGTGTCTCTTCAGAGAATCCTTGGGAACTGCTGGTTTGACTTTGTGTCAAATAAGCAGCTGCTCATGGAGTCCTGAATGAGGCACATTACCTGTATTTATGACTATGGTCATGTTGCACAATTCCCTGAGGGTGATCTGGCTCTCAGGATCCTCATCGTTGAGTATCCGAGTGGCTGGACCAGGCCAAGGGGACTTCCATGTAACATTTCCACAGGGTAGGACTAGACCGCTTGTCTGCCTGGGGGGTTGCCAACCAGGATCCCAAGCTTTATCGTTGTGTGGTGAGTGCGGCAATGCTCTTTACCAATGCATGATCTCCAACCTGACCTGACCTGTCAGGTGGCCATGTAGCCATGAAACCCATGAGGCTTGTCAGTTTCAGCCAAAAAGAATTCTCATGGAGCTATAGTTTTGGGCTCACTACTCATAACAAAGAAATTTTGGCAATAGGCATTATTAATAGGCCAATGTGTTGCCTGTGCAGGGCAGCAGTCATTTTGAACAGAGATGGAATCAGAAGATGTATTGCTAAAGAAAACTAGCCAAAGTCAAAACTGATAAGGCAAGATTTAGTGAGATGTGAGACAAAATTTCTAAGTACATAATAATAGTGAGAATGTCAGAAACAAAAAATAATAAATAGACACAAAAGCCAAAACATTAGACATAACTCTTAGTGAAGGCAGTGGCATTGTCAAGGAGGAGGGGGTGGGGTGGGGTTCAGGAGCTTTAGTACCTGATCTCAGGTGTCCAACTTCTAAACTTTGAGATCCCCCCACCCCATTCCATGATCACAGGCATCCAGCCCCTACTTCCTTTCACTGTGAATGTCATGGATGGTCGATTCGCACAACACTCCACAAGGGACGTCCCTTCCCGCTCTTGAACAGTGTGATAATCAAGTTACCTCCCCCCAGGCTCTTCAAATGCACAGAAATCCAAAAGAGACTCACCCCCCATTTTTCTGGGGCCATTATTATAGGGGGTGCTAAGCCCCAAATAAGTACTATCTGGATGAGGGGCAAAAAAAAATAAAAATACCAGAGATTCCTTATAATTCTCAAACAAAAAAAGTAGGTATTATGACAGATTATGTAATTGTTCTTTGTAACAGAAAGACATTGCCATGCTGATCTGGAATATCTGATGATTAAATGTACACCTTTTACTTACTCTGGGAATTCATGTCTATTTTGATCACTACCGTGTATGTGCCACCAGATGCCAACATAAAGCTTGCAGTGAAAGAACTATATGCTGCTGTTAGCAAACAACAAACGGCACATCCAAGGAGATAGAATCTTGGATCACGTGTATACAAACATTGCAGAAGCCTACAAGTCCTTTCTGCTCCTCCAGCTTGGACAATCAGATCACCTCTCCCTGCTCCTGCTCCCAAAATGCACACCACTTATCAGATGTGTGAGACCTTCCAGTGTGGATGGTGAAAGTCTGGCCTAAAGAGGCAGACTCTGCTTTGCAGTGGATGTTTCAGTACACAGACTTGAACTTGTTTGCCACCGATGCCATTCGGGACTCGAAAGTGGACACTGAAAGGCACACCTCTTCTGTCCTAAATTACATCAGTAGAAACATTAAAGAAATAACAATGTACAACAAGTTAAGACTTTCCCTAATCAGAAGCCTTGGATGAAAAGAGAAGTTAGACTCCAGCTGAAAGCATACAACGCTGCTTTCAGATAGGACTACGCTGAGCTATAGAACATCTAATGCCAACTTGAAAAAGGGCATCAGAAGAGCCAAACAGAAATACAAGCAACAAATTGAGGATCGTTTCAGAAACCCTGACCCCAGACTTATGTGGCAAGGCATCCAGACCATCATAGAATACAGGAAGGTAAATACAACCTCAACAACTAGTAATACAGTATCTCCCTTCCTGATGAGCTAAATAACTTTTATGCTCATTTTGATCAAGACAATAAAACTCTTGCAACCAAAACTGTCTCTTCCCCAGATGATTAGCCCCTCAGACTTGCCACCTCCATTGTACAATCTGTACTGAGGAAAGTGAGTGCACACAGGGCTGCTAGTCCTGATGGCATACACGGGCATGTGCTTAAGGTATGCGCTGGGCAACTGTCTTCAGTAACATCATCAATCTGTTTTTGGTCCAGGCTGTTGTCCCAACATGCTTTAAGTTCACAACAATTGTGCCTGTGCCTAAACTATCCTCTCCAGGGAACCTGAATGACTACCACCCTGTTTGCACTCCCCCCATCATCACCAATTGCTTTGAGAAATTGGTTCTGGTCCACCTCAAAAACAGTCTGCCTCCCACACTAGATCCCTACCAGTTTGCCTATCGTCCCAATAGGTCAATAGAGGATGCCATATCCTTGGCTGTTCACTCTGCCCTGACACACCTGAATAACAATAACTTTTACATCAGGATGTTATTTGTTGATTTTAACACCATCATCCCCTCCAATCTGGTAAAAAAACTCAGCAATCTCTGCATCAGCATCTCTCTTTGTAATTGAACACTGGACTTTCTAACCAACATTCCCCAATCTGTCAGGTTAAACAACCACACATCTTCTACCCTGATCCTGAATACCGGTGTTCCACAGGGCTGTGTACTTGGCCCACTTCTCTACTCCCTCTTCACCCCATGACTGCATCTCTTTATATGGCTTCAACTCAATAAGTTTCACAGATGACACCATGGTAATAGGACTGAGCAGTAATTGTGATGAATCAGCCTACAGAGAGGAGGTCCAACACTTGGCAACATGGTGTGCTGACAACTACCTCACCCTCAACACCAAGAAGATCAAGGAGCTCATTGTGGATTAATGGAAAACAAAAAGGCCGTAGACGTAGACAAACTCCAATCCATATAAATGGGACTGAGGTGGGGTGTGTTTCCTGTTTCAAATTCCTTGGTATTCACATCTCTGAGCACCTTTCTTGGAAAATAAACACTTCCAGTCTTGTTAAAAAAGCGCAATGGCCACTTTACTTTCTGCGGATGCTAAAGAAAGCCTGCCTGTCTCCTCAGAATCTATTAAACTTTTACCTCAGCACTGTTGAAAGCATATTGACTAACTGCATTAGGGTGTGGTACGGCAAATGCTCCATAGCTGACATGAAGGCCCTGCAACAGGCGGTGAAAACTGCCCAGCACATCATCGGCACCCCCCTGCCAACTATAACTGTCTTGCAGCATACACAGTGTCTGTGACAGGCTCAAAGCATCATCAAAGATGCCTCACATCCCAACCATGGACTATTTATCCTTCTCCCACCAGAAAGGCACTAGAGGAGCCTTCGGTCCCACACCAGCAGGTTCAAGAACAGTTTCTTTCATAACACCATCACCATTCTGAACTGACAGCCCTTACCAATGTGAAAACCAGGGGTGCTCCAGCCACCCAGACACAGACAGGCAGAGACACAAGTTCCAGCACAGCACATGTTTATTTACGTGGGGAAGCGCTTTTCCCTTGCTTCCCATAGCAGTACAGTACAATGCACCAAACACAATACACAATCCTTTCTTCCCTTCCTGCGCTTTTCCTGTCCTTCTGCCTCCACACCTCTTCTCTTCTGGCAAGCTTCGTCCTTCTTCCTCCCAACTCTGGCTCCCCGAATGGAGGGAGGCAGCTCCTTTTATGCAGCTTATGGCAGTGCTCCAGGTGGCTCATCAGCGTTATGTGGAATCACTCCCAGGTGTGATGGAAGTTCAATGTAGGGCTCTGCAGCTCGCCCTAACAGCACCTTCGGAACCCATCAGGGCTATACCAAACTCCAACTCCCTGCATGCCCTCCGGGAATCCATGGTGCCACTGCTGCCCAGGAGGGCTGTGCTCTAACATCCCGGGGAAGGTAGTGCCCTATGGATATTCTCGCCCCCGCTCCTTCCATCTAGCTGCCGTCCTAGCTGGGTAATGGCCGTGGCCACCCATCACACCATTGGATAGCTGACCTTTCTAAATATCAGTAACTTTTGACTGTACTCTATGTATATTATCACCTGTTTGCATATATCTATTCTGTACATTTAAATATTTCATATATCTACAGTATATTTATTCATATCATGTGTCTGTATTTTCCTGATCAGTATTCATATCTCTGTACTCATCCTTACATATACTACTACCTGTAAATCAAATATCATATAAATACATATTCTCATTTGTAGGCTGCCTTATTTCATCTTACTGTTGATTGCAGTTTAACATAGTATTTGCACCCACTTTCTATTCCACCTTACTTTACTATTTGTACTTTCTGGTTAGATGATAAACTGCCTTTTGTTGTACCTGTACAATGACAATAAAGTTGAATCTAATCTAATCTAATGACGGAAACATTCAAATGCAAAAGATACGGACAATGAAAGCCAGCTAATAATATTTGGAGCATCACTTGTTTGGTGGGTAAAGAGCCTGAGGTCTTCTAAAGGTTTGAAAGCTGACAACTAGTAATACTTGTACTTATTTTATGCAGGGTATTATCTTTGGAAGTTGATGTTTTATCTGAACTACTGTGACTTTTACTCTAGAGCAGAGGTCTGCATTCCTGTAGAAATCTCATGAGACCAGGCTCAAGGTAACTTGGGACTAAATTTAAGAGTTGTGAGTGGTCTAATGTGGTCGGAATTGGACTTTCAGTGTGTGAATTAACTTCTGAGAAAATTGTTTCTTGAAATGTAAAAAAACTATCATCAATATTGTAATCAATACTGTTCACTGTAAAAAGCCTGCAGTTAATAAAAAAGAATAAAGAGATAGCATGTGAGGTTCTGTGACGTGGTGGTGTCTCAATTGTATTTTTTAAATGGAGTTTTCAACTTATATCAGGTACTGTTGCGCAAATGCATAATAATTTGTAAAGGCAGATGCATGTCATTACTCAAAATATTTTTTCTTCCCTTTGTAGACTCTGCTATTTTAGGAATCAACTTAGACTATTTTGGTCAATTCATGTGCCTTTTAGATGGAGTAGCATGGAGAATAATGAAGCAGGGTAAATGCAGAATGCTTGGGATGACAACCAGGCAAAACCCTGTTTAATGCCAACAAAAAATGAAAAACATTAAATCAAACACACACTTCTTCTTCTTCATCTTTCGGCTGCTTCCGTTATGGGTTACCACAACAGATCATCTTCTTCCATATCGTCCTGTCTTCTGCATCTTGCACTGCCACACTCATCATCTGAATGTCCTCTTAGGCCTTCCTCTTTTCCTCTTGCCTGGCAGCTCTATCCTTAATATCATTTTCCCAATATATCCAGCATCTCTCCTCTGCACATGTCCAAACCAATGCAATCTCGCCTCTTTGACTTTGTCTCCCAACCGTCCAACTTGAGCTGACCCTCTAATGTACTCATTTCTAATCTTGTCCATCCTTGTCACACCCAATGCAAATCTTAGCATCTTTAACTTTGCCACCTCCAGCTCTGTCTCCTCCTTTCTGGTCAGTGCCACCATCACCAACCCATATAACATAGCTGGTCTCACTACCGTCCTGTAGACCTTCCCTTTCACTCTTGCTGATACCCGTCTGTCACAAATCACTCCTGACACTCTTCTCCACCCATTCCACCTTGCCTGCACTCTCTTTTTCACCTCTCTTCCACAATCCTCATTACTCTGTACTGTTGATCCCAAGTATTTAAACTCATCCACCTTCACCAACTCTACTCCCTGCCTCCTCACCATTCCACTGACCTCCCTCTCATTTACACACATGTATTCTGTCTTGTTCTTACTGACCTTCATTCCTCTTCTCTCTAGAGCAAGCCTCCAACTCTCCAGGGTCTCTAAATGGCGTTGTCTGTCTGGGACAATTGCCCTGAAATAGTGCTCTTTTTAAAAGGATGCATTCTTTTTCTCTCTCTATTACTCTTTAGGCAGTCAGTTCCAAAGTGAGACACCACATTCTGGGATTGTCTCACTTTTGTACTGAGCGAAGTGAAAGTGGCTCAGGGCTTCTTTGGCTTTGCTGCCCTCTAGGGGCAGATTCCCAAACCTTTGAGATAAGACTGTTAGTGACAGCGCCCCCTTGGGGTGGTATCACATACCTTAGGTGAGCCTGGAAGGCAACCCACTGGTGCATATGCATGACAAGGGGAAAACCGGTAATGCATTTAAGATTGGGATGGAAGTTATGGAAGATGGGAGGAAGTGGGCAGTAGTGTACTGGAATTTTGACTGAAGCAGCTGGGAACAGGATTGAAGCATCAGTACTATGAGGCAGACCACTACTCAGGAGCTTGAGTTTGTGCCAAAGGAAAACAGGGTTTCATAGAGTAAAAGAAAGGAAAGTTTGATTTTATTTTAGCTTATGCCCCAATAACTACCCAATCTTCTTATAGACTTTGAATATGGTGCTACAAAGGTTATACGCTATTGATTTTGCATTGCTACCGGAATAAATAAAAATCATTAACCAGGTAAAGTTTTCCTCTGAGGAACTTTCCAAGCAAGAGTGATAAGCCCTTTGGATTGGATTGGATTTCTGTGGTAGTCATGGGTTGTCATATAAAATACTAGCCACGTTTCCTGTCCATGACAAGTGATAGAATACATTTAAAAATATGCACTGTCGCTCCTCAAACCCACCAGACAAACGTCCAAGACACCAAGTAAAAGCACTAGAAATATTTTAATTTCTTCTTTCTTTGATATTGTGCCACAGTGCACCACAATCACCCCAATGAATAATAAATCAATAATCACTAATAATCACAACACTCCAATTCTCCTCCCAGCAGCTCCGTCACACTCCCTCTCAACTCTGGCCTGGCTTGCTGGGTCTCCCATAGTCCTTTATATAGTCCTTGACCCGGAAGTGCTAATGAATCACATGGACAGAAGGACAGGAGCACTTCCAGGTCAGATGGAGAATTACATTTTTCTTCAGCCCGGAAGTACTTCTGTTCTTCCGTCCCCATGACTTGGGAGTACTTCTGGGCTATAGGGAAAATAAAAATCTCCACGTCTCCCTGCAGCATCACATGGCGGCACCCACGGCACCCAGCAGGGCTGTGAAGCCGAACTCCATCTTCCATGGTACCCTGCGGGAATCCGGGGCACCTGTATGCTGCAGGGGAGATGCCATCTAGCATCCTGGATATGTCGGCCGGGATGAGCTGCCGGCCATCTGTCACAACCTTCAGCTCCTTTCCTCTGTATTCTTGTGTGCCTGAACCTCTCTTGAATGGTTTTCCTTCTGAGAAGCACATTTCCTTAAAGGCTGCTACTCAGACTGTCATTTCAAGACATCTTGCTCACCTCCTGTCTGATTTTATGCCTCCTTTTTTTTAAGTTGACTCTCAGCATGCCTCCTCCTCATGAGTCTCACATTTGCACTTCCACTTTCGATCACATCACCAAACTAAACTGAACTGTCACACCAAAGCCAAACTGACCAATCAGACTGCTCTGAGGGACTGGACACACCCACACACACAGACCTTAGCATTTTATAATATAATAGATACCATGTTTAAACATAAGGTTGCTTATGGTTATAGGATTAGTGCCCATTTAAGGTAAGCAAAAGGTGAAGATTTTGCAATGATGGTCAATTCCCTATTTGAAGCGGGACCCAGTCCAACTTCTGGGGCACTGAGTGAATTTTTCATTGTTGTTGGCTCCCATTTTTTTATTCTTTTTCAGGTTGATTGGCCTTTTCAGAATTTTAGACCTAAAATTTCCTGTCCAGTATGTAGATTTGGTTTAGGCTTAAATATATTTTTGCCTTTCAATAATTGTTAGGCCTTTTTGAAACTTTGGGCCTTTTGAAAACTCTTTTTGTATATTTTGATAACTTGGCTTTTACTTCTTTGTATATTTTTTCTATACTGGCCTAATAATATTACTGTTTTTATTACAGTTAAAATAATTCAATTAAATTTAAGTAATACTTTTTTTTGGGGGGGGATTTCATGATTTCCCTTCCATTTCCTTCTTTATAACTAATTAATCAGTAACATCGAAACAATCAATGATTAAAAGAAGCAACTCTAAGGAAGATGAGTTGTCAGCTTTTCTTTTATATATTTTAGAAACTGATAGACAATGTCCTGGTGATATTCCTTACATTTTGTTTTCGATGACTCATATCTGCCATGCACACTCTGAGGTGAGGGTCTCTCAGCCTGTCCGATGTGGTTGAGTTTTTGAATGGTGAGTATAGCAGAGTGCGCAGGGTCATGCATGCACTGATCATTTCTCTTGTATAAACCTTTTAGAACAGTGCAACAGTTACTGTAAAAATACAAATAATCATCCATAACTTACAAAACAGCAATCATCTATAATATTGCATGCTTGCGGGACTCCATATACATGTTGCTATTACTGCTTAATTTATTGGAACATCTAGTTAAAACAGATGAAATTAGAAGCATAGCAAAATGAGAAGATAACCTATAAGATGACAATATGACAGAGTGTAAGATCTGGACTGAACAGATCACAATTAGCCACTTAACAACAACAGCAATGTTAAAAAAAAATCTGATGGAATTGAGAACAACTGAAACATTGTGTTTCTTTTTTTAATTTTCATAATGGTATAAAATGTTTGTGTGTTTCTCCTTTAGAAGGACAGAAGTTTACATTGTTATATTGTTATCTATGAAACAAGGAGATCACCTTTCTGATATCTCTCCACACTTTACAACAATATCAAATGATATCAAAAAGGGCTTTTTTTACTTTAAAATAAACTACAACACATAAGAGTGTGCTAAAAATAGAACAATCTAAAGGAATACTCCACCCAAAAATTATATTTTTTACCCCAGGTAAAACCTACAAGGCAAACATTTTCTATCTTAGTAAACTACTCGAAATGCAATTAACATATTTGGAAACTTTGTCCATCCAAAGTTTCCATAATACTTCCTCAGAAGGCAAAAATTGAAATTTGTTTTGTATCACATTCTGCAAAAATACTCATATGTTGAACATAATTGCCATTTCATTATCCACTGAGTAAATAACGAATTGTGTTATTAACATATACTACTTTCTGTACATATTTGAGGATGTCTTCAGAATTCAGAGTCACGAGCCAGGAATCTGACATTCAATTCATTTCAATTCAATTTATTGTCATGAGACCTTACAGTACAATGAAGTCTTTTCTCATTATTTCCTCATTACTCATTAGTCACGCATCAAGTATCAAAATAAAATCTCTTTCTGTGGAAAGAGCATTAATTAGTATATATAATTGCTATGAATATTAAAATAATATTTCTTAAATGCAATCATAAACCCCACATGCTGTATACATAAAATGTCTAGACCTTAGTAAGCAATCTGTCTACTGAGCACGTAGTGCTAATAAGTACTGTGTATTACACAGCTCATTTTATGATTCAACCAAAATAAAAAAAAAATAGAAATAATTTGGTTATGTATGGGCGGCACGGTGGCGCAGTGGTACCGCTGCAGCCTCGCAGTTAGGAGACCCGGGTTCGCTTCCCGGGTCCACCCTGCGTGGAGTTTGCATGTTCTCCCCGTGTCTGCGTGGGTTTCCTCCGGGCGCTCCGGTTTCCTCCCACAGTCCAAAGACATGCAGGTTAGGTGGATTGGCGATTCTAAATTGGCCCTAGTGTGTGCTTGGTGTGTGGGTGTGTGTGTGTGTGTTCTGCGGTGGGTTGGCACCCTGCCCGGGATTGGTTCCCTGCCTTGTGCCCTGTGTTGGCTGGGATTGGCTCCAGCAGACCCCCGTGACCCTGTGTTCGGATTCAGCGGGTTGGAAAATGGATGGATGGATGGTTATGTGTTAGCCCCTAATTAATTACTATGATTCCTCGGTTAAGTAATGCAGGACAATGTAAAAAATGTTATACACAAGCAATGCAAAATAATACCATTTTTGCACTTTGTACAAATAAACATGTTCTGTGTATTTGCATTAATTTACATATAAGATACATGTGCAGTCCTCCACATCCAGAACAATGTGAATTAAGACAAAAGTATAAAGAACTAGGGGGCTCCGTCCCCTGCTCGCTTCGCTCGCCAACCCCTGTGTTTGGTTTACCGGATATACAATACAATTTATTTTTTGTACAGTCCAAAATCACACCAGAAGTGCCGCAATTTCTAGATAGGTTGGGCGTGCAGTGGGTGTCCAAAAGAACGGGGTGAATACAATACAGTACAATACATAGAACAGAATAAATCCTCAATACAGTATAAAAATAAAAATTCTAGAAGTACGGAGTAGACTTTCACATTAGATGATATCACATAATATGATTAGGATTTGTTTTAAGTCCTGGTGACCTCATTCATCAAGCTGCCTCCCTCATTTTGCCATTCCACATCTGAAATAGCGCTAATCCGATGAAAGGACCCCTCATTCCCACGTCCCCATTCATCAGGGATGACTTTACCTTAGGCAGGCAATCTACAATTTAAAGAGATTGTTATTTTCTTGTGAATTGTTACATATGCATTATTTTTACTTTTACTTTAAAAACTTTTGTAAAAACAATACTTGTTTCTTTATTTCCTGCCCAGCGCGTGGTTACTTCTTTTTCTTCACAGACATATAATACTGCTCGTGTTGTGAAGGGTGTTGCGGGTGAACATACGCTAAGGATATGCCTTTGTATCATTTGCTGTCTTTTTGCTGCTTGCTAGCTGCCTCTTCTGCCTGTCGCATGTCGTTGTTTTAAGAGCTCAGAGCACATGATGCTTAGAGATCTGTTGACTTGTTTTAAATGATGGCTCACTGTCTGGTCTCGCGTGATGTTGTAAAAGCAATACCTGTCTTTTATTTCTAGCCGCGGGCGTGGCTGAATTCTTTCTTGCAGGATGTATAATGCTGCTCGCGTTCGGTTCGGGTAGCTGCTGTCGCGCTGCCCTTCAATCTTTTTAAAGCCTGTACAGTCGCTGTCCTTTTTGCTATGGCCCTGGGACAATCTCCTGGCACCAAGTCTCATGTTTACGGTCCTCGCGAGACGCACCATGGCAAGTCTCCTTGGTCTCGCGGGTCTTTAAAATGTCTTTCGAGATTATCACGTATTGTAGCCTTGCATTTGCTTTCCATTCCAGGATTTTCTTTTATATATAGACAGATGGTGTGTTTATCATTATTGTCAGCACTCCTCTCTCTAAGTCAAGGTTCAGTCTTTAGATGAGGGAATGCTGGACCTTCATGAGCAAGTTATTGAACCGGTAATCTGATTTATAGCGTCCTCATCTTGTGACACCATTATACGTTCTACCGAAAGCTCTTTACTCTGTCTTATGTCACACCAGGGCTGCCTTTTCCTGTTTCAAGCTTTTGACAGTCAGGCGCCTCTTATATCAGTGTATATCTATCTATTGTTTGAGCCTAAGCTCACAGGAGTGCTAGGACATAGGCCAGTAGGAAAGAAAAAACTATAAAGGGCAGGCCAGTGTACTGTGTAACAGGCGACACTCATGCACACTCCAACACTTACTCCTTCTGATCAATCCCCAAATTGTTTCTTTACTTATTATGAAGAAAATCCATGTAATCTTTGTTTGTTGACGTATTATAAAGAAAATCCATGTAACAAGTGAGAAAGCCTGCAAACTCCAGATAGAATGTTATCAGAATGGAGATCAGATCCTGATCTGAGGGGCTGTAAGGCAGCATTTCGAACAACTACATTACAGTACCATCATGCATATACTGTAGATGTGCCTTTGTCACATCCCATTCTAATCTGTAGGCAGTATGGTGCATGGGCTAAGGCACTGGACATTCCTCTGCTTTTCATTGTAGCCCTCAGCAAGTCACTTAACCTACACATGCTCAAACTGTAGAAAACATCTATAAACAGTTGAAATGCATTCTGTTGTTGGAATTCACTTTGGTTCAATAATCTGCTTTCTCAGCTTCAGCTGCTAGAAAGCTCTACTGATCTGAGCACAAAATGTCTGTGCTGTTCATATTTCCTGTTCTTAAAGAACTGTCAATATTCAATTAAAACATTTAAAATCTATCCTATAAAGTTTTATCTTATCTGACTCTGAAAATATTAGAAACATCCTACATTGCTGCAGTTCAGTTTGCCTGTTATGTTTGTCTGATGATGACGATAATTCTGCAATTCTCCCAGCTAACTTACTGTATGTTGAGTAGGGGACAAAATCTTATGGTTTTAGAATGGCCTTAATAAAGTTTAAATCTCATTATTCCTGCAAAAGACAAATTAAAGCTCATCTGCTTAAGAAGGTATTTGTTTTACTCCTGTATTCTTACTTTTTATTTATTTTTTTATTCAAGTCACTATGCAATGATGTTTATCGCATTTTCCTGCTACCTGCATTATTTTACATTTTTATGATACCAGAACTGTCTGTCTGTGTATTGTATTCAAATTTTAAAAATGCAAATGCTCTGTTTATTCTGAAGAGATTACTCTAACTCAGATAATTAATAATATAAACTGAAAATCACTAGGTGATTTCTTTTAACAGAAAGCACATTTTTCCTGATGCAAAGTGTTAACAAATTATTCAATGCTGGGGGGGTTATGTGTTTTAGAAGAAATCCCTCTAGAAAGCATGGGTTACAAATTGCGCTTTTCAAAGGAAACAAACATACTCATGTATTCCACAGTGAGTTTGTGAGCAAAAAATTGTTAATGAAAATTCTTTTTTATCTTTAAAACAATCTTCATCTTTATTTTTAAGCGAACAGTTACAAAAATCAGCAATAGGGCACAATTTGGAGTTTAACAATGTAGTCAGAATGTTTAAAACAGATCAGTACATAGAAATTATTTTTTTCACAACGAAATCAGAAATATATAAAGTTGTGAGAATGCACGACAAAGTACAATTGTGGCCAAACCTTTTGAGAATGACACAAGTATTGGTTTTCACAAAGTTTGCTGCTTCAGTGTTTTCAGTTTTTTTTTTTATCAGATATTCCTATGGTATACCGAAGTATAATTACATGCATTTCATAAGTTTCAAAGGCTTTTATTGACAATTACATTAAGTTTATGTAACGAGTCAATATTTGCAGTGTTGCCCGTTCTTTTTCAAGAGTCCATATAAGTGCAATCTGAAATAAAAAATAATATCATTATAGAAATACAGATGGAGATGTGGGGCACAGACTTCTAATGGATGAATGGATAGAAAGAGATCTGGTTTACTGAGAAAGCACAGAAAACAAACGTGGTCTGTGACATTCCGAGTCAGTGATAGGGAGAGGAGAACTGGAATCCAAAATGGTCTGCAGCTGACGTCTGAAGTCCCAGCAGGGGTAGGCATAAAATGCAGCCAGTTATTATGCTTATACAGAAAATAACTGCTCCTTAAGAAATGCCTATTGTATGTATATTATGCTTCCCATCATATTTGCCAACTCTAGGTTTGATTTTTATGTAGTTGACTTTAAATCTGCTATTATATTATATTCTGTCTTCAATCAAAATGTGATAGAGTATAATTGCAATTAACATAACAATCAAAGGGAACAGAGCTATGATTTTTTTTTAAAGAATACATTTTGCTGACTAAGATAGTGATTTGCCATCATTGAACTTCAGATGTTTAAAGTGAATTGAAAACTTTTATACATCTGGACTATTAGATTGAATGTTAAATGAAATAGACTAGTATTGAAAAAAATTGCATGCTGGGAATAAACAGTTCAATGTACTGGTCTTCTTTAATCCTTACTGTGTCTCAAGCTTCTCACCATTTTATTGTTAATCAGTTGAGTTATCTCCAAATAATCTTCCCTTTTTATTAGCCACATTATTGTTCACATTGCAACTTTGCAGCTCCGGCATTTATTAAAACATAATGGCTTTGTAATCATTATTAACTGTTTCTGACACCTTCTATTCTGTGTCTTTTTGTGGTGTCCTGCTGTGGCATTTGTTGCCCCTGCTACATTACCAAGCTACTACCACCAAGGAAAGTGGCATCAGAGGTTTTAGCAAACTGGGTTCAATGATAAAACAATTCAATCTACTCATTAGTCTGCTCAGTTGCCCATTATTGCTTCTGATATTGTATAATTCATAGGGATGGTAGAGTTGGCCTTGGTCATCAGGGGCCTCATTTATAAATCTTGCGTACAAAAAGAGGCCCGAAATGTGTGTATGTAACTTACCATACAAATGTCAAATGTCTAAAATTATGGGGAACATGCGTATATTTACAGCCACTCTGATACCTGTGTGTGCAACGTTTTGGAGAAATTGGGAAGTGACAACACCCTCAATCAAGTAGGGGAAATTAAGCCAAACCAGCTAAATGATGATATGCATGCACGCGTGGAAGTGTGTGTCTGTCTATCTGGCCCGGAAGTGCGAGGCTACAGCATGAAGCTAAAGAGCCGGCACGGTGGCGCCAAGTTAACGAGTCAGAAAAAGAATAAGTACGAGGCTGCAGCATGAAGCTGAAACAAAAAGTGACTCTGTCGCCAAAGTGAAACCGCCGAGGAAAAACAAACGAGAGAAACTCACTTAGCCGCTGATAGACAAGAGGGGCAAGCTCGTCTGCAAAATGAAACTGCTGACTCTGCATTTCAGTTTTTCTTCTGACAATTTCAATAGTTTCTAGGAGCCTGGCCGTTTTACAGCATGGGGTTACACAGCTAATTAGAATATAATATATCATAATAATGGCTCATCATATGAATTATGATATAATTCTTATCATCAATTTATTATTATAATGTGCATTGATCAAACATGATGAATATAATGTACATACTCTATTTTAGTCTTCTTTTAAGAGTTCAAATGCTGCACATTTGCCCTGAAGAACATGTTTTATTTTTTTGTCAGTTTATATCAGCTACCTGTTGTCACTTCTCAGGGAACTGATCAATGGGAATATCTCAGCCAAGCTTCACTCCATCATAATCGCTGTGCTGAAAGCCATTCAATTTTCTTATGGTGTTGGTGTACAAACATAAAACAAAATATATTTTTGCCAAAATAAAAAGGAAGTTTGCAGCCGTGTCTAGTTCTCCTAATGTAATCAGATCACTTTACTGCACTCATATTGCAGTAAGGACAATTAGCGGGAATTAAGTTGCTTTTGCCAACTATAAGCTGTTATATTCCATTAATATATAATAATATAATATTAATATTCCAGTCATATGTGATTTCGAGAAGGGACTGACAAACATCTTGTCTTTGTGGCCAGGGTCAAACTGTGATTCTTTTATTTTGAGACCTCCTAGCTTTGGCAGATGTGACAGTACTGTATGTGGCGGTTGGCTTGTTGGTAGCATAACTGGCTGAACCCTCAGTTTTTCATATGCTTTATACTATTCAATGTATCAGCAATCATGTCATTAAATGTGCCAAGTGAAAGTTTCTAGCTAGTGCTATTATGCCTCACATGATCTTGCAAACCGGGTTGCAGAGTGCAGCCAGTTCTTTTGGAATACAGGAGGGGAAGTCTTAAAGTGTCAGGAGGAATGGCTGCCCTAACACCCAATAAACATTGGCAGCATCATGATTGCATGTGCGTGCGGTTCATTAATATCAAGGTGCATTCGCGAATGCACATTTACAAGGTAATTGAGATTTATAAATAGTAAACTGCATGGAAATGTGTGTATGTCAGGTTTTATAAATCTTGATTTTTTTGGCATTTGCATTTTCCTGTTTTTTTGGCGTACGCATACTTTTTGCGATCAAATCTACGTAAAGTTTTAAAAATGACACCCCAAATCTGTAACTTTGACTCAGGGGTTGTAAAGTCTTTTGTTTTTCTTTTCCTGTCCTCCATCATCCACAGGCCATCACTCATTTGTAATAGTAATGGGCATACATGTCATGCTTTGTTTATGTTAATCATTAAGATTGTTTCTGTATTACTGTGTGTTTATATATATATAAATGGTTTAATAATTTACTGTTAGTGCATTTTTAGATGTAATTATGTGTAAGTGCTGTGAGCTTGTACTCCATGAAGAGCTCTATACAAAAATAAAATTAATTGAATTGGCTTTCTGTCGTTCAATAGCCATTGAACAAACCTCTGGTTTAACATACAGAAGCCTAATACTTAGTGCTAATTACATCAGAAGAATTACATTATTAGCTTATTTTTCAAACTACAAACATTATTTTCTTTGAGTCTTGTCTGATGGTGCAACCTTTTAATTGTGCATTATAAATACCATGTCCTGCTTTTACATTACCAGTATTACTGTTAACTTTGAAATACATTTTATGTTTTATTATTATTATGAATCTCTGCAACTAAAGTAAATATTGGTCACTTGTTCAGATATGTGTCAAGGATACAGTCAGAAATGTGGGAGTGTTGCAGTGAAAAATTAGGGCTTTATGAAAGCAACAAGCGGATGATATGAATATTCTTCTTAAGTATGGGCTGAATCTTTGCCCATGAATCCTTCCTTCATGTTCTGCTGTCCGTTAAGCCCCAGGTTTGTGGAGGAAGATTTAATAGAATATACCCCAGAAATGGCTGTCATAGTGTTGCGCTTTACAACTTATGTGAAATTAAAATAGCTTATTACTAAGTTAAGGAACTAACTAATTAACTTTCATTAGAATATTGACCCATTATGTGCCTATTGTAACCTTGAATATTTGATTTTCTTGTTAGATTTTGCCTGTGGTCCTCTGCCTTGATATATATTCTCGGTTTTCCCATGTCGTTGGTCGTTTTGGACGGCTCCTTTTGAATGTAAAATAATGTAAATGATTTGGAACACTCACATATATCCCTGCACACCTAGTAATATCAAGGAGGCAAAAGAAATATAAAAAGGTGTATTGATTATACACATAATAAACATTATGGAGAGCTGAACAAAGGAGGAATACAAGGTACAAGGTAGACAAAATAAAACTATTCATACTGCCTGTCTGAGCCTGCCTTTTTGTCAGGAGGAGACTGAGAAGGAAGGGTCTGACTAGTTGCCCACTGTAAAGACTGCCACTTCCTGACGCTTTTTTTTCTCCAAACCTCCAAACTGACATGAGTTTTTATAACATCATGACAGTACATGTTGTTATAATAGCTTGTTTTCAATTTTCCCTTCTCATAAGTTTTAAGACTTGCTAATTTATTTGTGACTATATAAATGAATTTCCACAACAGCATTTTGTTTTTCTAATGGACACTGCCATTTTGTCACAATGATACAATAGCAATGAAATGCCCCAGTAGTCATGTTGTATGACATCTTCACCACAACATTATTTAAGCCAACACTGCATGGTCCACTTAAGGTACAAGCTACTAGCTCTCTTTCATTTTGGTTTTGTGGTTTCCACAATTTTAAACAACATTTCTTTGATTTTGATTTGGGTTTAGTGATTTAAGATTTGGCAATTGCTATTCCTATCTTGTGGCTAGTCATGAATGGAATTTATCCTCTTTGCTGCCTTTCTTTCCAGGCCGGCCTTTGGGCTGCTGCCCTTTCTGATTAATTGTTTTACTTATACTTATTGTTTTCAACAAAATCTGTTCACAAAAAAAAAAAGATGTGCAGATTGCTAATAAAGTTTAGCAAGGCTTTGGTTTGGCAATTTACTTTGTCAATTGCTTTGTTTAGTATTTGATTAGACATCTGATTCTCAATCTTCCCAGGGCATTTCCCATTTGGTTATTAATTTAGTTAACCTTCATCTCCTGGGGCCTCATGTATAACGCCGTGCGTAGAACTCACACTATAACATGGGCGTAAGCACAAAAGCGGGATGTGCGTACGCACAGAAAAATCCTGATGCAGGAATCTGTGCGCACGCAAAATTTCACGTTCTTCCACTACATAAATCCCGATCGGCGTGAAAAGTAACGCACATGCACGCGCCTTCTGTCCGCCCCAACTCCTCCCAGAATTACGCCTCTTTGAATATGCAAATCAATTTAAATAGCCTTCTGTGAAAAGACAATGGGAAAAGCATGGGGGAAAATATAAGAATTTCAGCAAATACCAAGTGGAGGCAAAGGAAAAACATACTATTTGTTGGTTTAAACAGTGGTATAATCAACAAAAGGAAGTTGATCGAGTGACAGAGTGTCGGAGAAACTGGAAAGCTCAAATTCACAAAGTCGCACAGTGCCCGAAATAAAAAAGAAATCACATATCAAAGTCGCCGTGAAAAGGCAAGTCGTAGCCCACCGTCTGAGTGTCATATGAAAGCTTATTAGGGTACAGAGAAAAAAATAGGCACACAGTGGGAAAAAAGCACGAAATGTCAACTTTAATCTCGAAATTTCCACTTTAATCACGTAGTTTATTTTGCCATTAAAGTAGAACATCATAAACTTCATCTTAAAATCGTTTATTTGACTAGTTTCTCAAGTAGCACGTTAAATGCTTTGTTCTGTATTTGATCTTCTATGTGCTCTATGTGTGTAAATCACTACGTGCTTCCGTTCTTTCTCTTTCTCCGACAGGACACAGAATCCATTGCATTCGTGATATTACAGCTCTCGGAATAATTAAAATACTGAGATATATACGTTTTTTCATGATGATAGGAATGAAAGCATGTTATTAAACATGGGAACACGGTGGCGCAGTGATTGTTCATATCTCACACAAGAGGCTTGCTGCGCCATGTACGACCTTCAATGAAATAATTTATCACAGAAGTACTGTCTCTTTCAAACGTACTTACCCCCAATTCCTGTCCTTACTTTTCTCTCTCCAAATACCCAATCGCCACACAATCAGCTCTGTAATAGACGTGAAGCCATCTGTAAGCTTAGAACGCCGATTTTCAGAACTTTTAAAGAACATTGAAATATCTTCGTAGTACATGTTTAATTATTCTATCCGTCTATCCTTCCGGTGTTGCGTCAGCACCAGCAATAATACAGCGCAAGGCAGGAGCTATCTGTGAACTAGCTAGCGCTGCGGCACCGTGTCCTCACATGTTTAATTATTAACAATACTGATTATTTAAATGAAGTTAAAGTTTTAGCTGTATAATATAATCAACATATTTTGCTGCATTCCATCTTAAAAATGATATAGTCATCATATGTATGTAAATATGCGCTTTATAAAGTGGCGCAGGTTGTGCAATATTATAACTGTAGTGCAAGTTTACAGTGAGGTGATTGTACTTATAAGTAAACAGTTCTACAAGGAGCACTTGATGGACTGATTGAGTGCGTTTAGAGTTCTTGGGATGAAACTTTTTCTAAACCGCGAAGTCCATACGGGGAAGTCTCTAAAGCGTTTTGCCATGGCTGAGTCAGCGTCTGCTTCATGCTGTGTACCGATATTTCTCTTTCCGATCACCTACTGCTGTGATTCCCCACTCAGATACAGTGATATAAATACTCCGAGTGGTGCAGTGAGAGTAATATGGAAAAAGATGATCTGCTGTGGCAACCCTTAATGGGAGCAGCTGAAAAAAGAAGAAGTGCAGTGAGAGTAACAACGCTAAAGCAGTTACGGTATTTGTAATACTATGGCTATTCCCTGGACCATTATATTGCTACAGGTTAATTACGATCAGATGCATTACACTAATAAACAATATGCAGTTAGTTTCAGTGGATTTATAAAGCCACGTCAGGAATGTGGATCTAAGAAAGACCACACAGGAACAGTAGCACTGCTTTGACGCTGGGTGCCGCCAGTCTGCAAAACCGAGCGGAGAAATTGCGTACGCCAAGGTATGAGTTACCGTGGAAATGTGCGTGGCTTTACGCCAAGTTTAGGTTTTATACATCGCGATTTGAGCGTGGAAAGGTTCGTATGCAACATTTCTGTGCGTACGCACCGTTTATACATGAGGCCCCTGGTCCTTTCAAATATCACTTGGTTAGAACACTCCTGGTTGTTAGATGGCAGTTTAGTAGTTATGTAAAATATATCTGGACCTCCTATAGGAGATAAGGTCACAAGGGTATGACCAGAAGTGCCTAATCCTCCTGTCCTCTGCCATTCCTTAACTTCCTTTACTATACTATAAAGGTATAAGTGGCGCAGTGGTAGTGCGGCTGCTTTGCAGTAAGAAGATTGTGGGTTCACTTCCTGGTTCCTCCCTGTGTGGATAGTGCTTTGAGTACTGAGAAAAGCGCTATATAAATGTAATGAGTATTATTATTATTACCATCAACATTTTATACTATTCTCTGGCAGTGTTCTCATTTCTACATTGGACAGACATCAAACATTCCTGCCGTTGTGGGTATCTTTCAGTTTCCTTCAACTTGATTTAATTCTGCCATTGCCTTGTATATCACCCTCCTGATTTCAATTCACCCAATCACCTGTGTTCAACTTATGATTATCCCATTTTTCTTGCACAGCCTGCAGAATGTCACATAGTGCTACCTCGTTCTTGACCATTGAAGCTCAAATTTCACTTCAGGGCAGCCAATTCCCTGCTGAGTTGAAGGGCCTGGCTCCAAGAAGTGGAAAGTCAAGGCAAGCATAATATATACTTGATGCAAGCAACAGGCAAATACAGGTTGCAGCTCAAGATGTTTTCCTGCTTCACCTCTGACAGTCTCAGTTATCTTTATCTGGCTTCTTGAGATCTCTTCCGTGAAGTCAAATACACTCACCCCAGCAGCCAGTGGCAAAAATGTACCCATCAAGATAGCACCAAGGCCATCCAGTATACCTGCAAGGGTACCATCTGTGATGACCACTGCAGTTTTCAAAGCTGTGTCATGCTTTGCTGCTTACATCACTTCATGAGAGGCCCACCAAATCAAGAAGCTAATTATAACGACAGGTTCATTTTTGGGTCTTACTCTGGACCCCCTGGAGGTAGTAGCGAAGGAGAGAATGAAAACAAAACTGAGTGCCATTATGAACAATGCTGCATATCCTATCTATCTATCTATCTATCTATCTATCTATCTATCTATCTATCTATCTATCTATCTATCTATCTATCTATCTATCTACTATCTATCTATCTATCTATCTATCTATCTATCTATCTATCAAACTGTGTCTGTGGAAGCATCCCATGTATGGAAAGTCACAAAAGAATTATGGTAGAAAGGATGTCGTAGAAAATAAGTAAATATCACGAGACAGGGATGGTGCTAAAAGTTTTTGGGCCGACCCAGTCTCTTTGTCAAAGATCGCATAGACTTATTTACAACAATGGAACATCTTTAAATTGCAGGTCAATACAAAAAAGATGTTATACAACAGATCAATATCAAACCAACAAAACTAAGGTATAATACAAGACAACAGAGTGGAATATCACGAAACATTAAACCAGCTAGAAGTGACAAAAAGGACGTTACTATTGTATTGCTTGCAAAATTATCAATATCACGCCTGTGAGTGCTTAAGGTGTAAATCGACAAATGGAATTCGACAACTTGATGTCTAACAAGTAAAGAAAGCACTGTAAACCATGATTACTTGAAAAATCCGGAAAGCTTCCCTAAATAGGAGAATGTTATCAATGTACCCTCCTCAATGATGTGTTTTCTGATCCTACAAAACTATAAACTTCAGATTAAAACATGAATGGTGAAATTCTATAAAATTTCTGGAAAACAGATGATTAGTGGATTAAGTTTGGAAAATGCTTTTATGTTATTAAAATCTTTGCACAAACCAATACATATATTGACTTTTCACTACATTGGCATGAAGTGTTGAGGTTTTCTTCATAATGATTATAAACTGTTACTGACCTTCCTCTATTCTGTTTCTCTTCTTGGTGTCTTGTTGTGGCACTTGGTGCCACTGTTCCACTGCCTAGCTGGTCACCTGCCCATGGAAAGACACCTGAGATACTGGCAGCATTGGAATTGTATGATGGAAAGATTCTTCTATAAGATTGGTCATCCCAGCACAGACTCTGTTATAAAATGCACAGGAGGGTTTGGACAGCTAGTTGGCTAGAGTTCTACAGGACTCTGACTGTGTCTGACTTTATTCGACTTTCTCTGTAACAATTGACCTTTGACCCACTCCCTTTTTTCCAGGGATGCTGCTGTCTGAAGTTTTTGTCTACCTCACCTCTGTTGTCAATAGTTCTACAATTAATTAACAGATGGACAGATATTATTGGTTTAACTTATCTCAATCGAATTCAAGTTACTTTATTTTCCTGTCTGTTAAACAAATCTGTGTGTTACTAATTCTGTATTTAGTAATGCATACAAATTTAATCTTGCATTTTACTGGAGTCAGTGAAAGGCACTATACAAAATGAATTAATAAAAAATTGAAAGAGTGTTTTTCCCCTCTCTCTGTCTCTGTCTGGACTATTTTCTTGTCCTGTGCCACACAAGTGTCACTTAAACCACTGACAATTACCTAGGCAAACTGTATAACCAATCCATAAGTGGAACTTTAAACAAATGGTCCCACAAACCCATATCCTAGATGAAAATCACAGTCAAACATGATTTAAGAGCATTCGGCTTAAAAGGGGTATAAACTGTTCAACAGCCTTTCCTGTTTAGGCTAGGACAGCTTTATTTTTTGTTTCATTTTTTTACCTGCAGGAGGCAGAATTATGAAGGACCTTTGATCGTTAAGGAGAAGAATTAAAGGACACCCACAGGGTACTGGAACACAGAATCTTTGAAGCTCCAACAGGGCTGCAGAGCTATGCACTACTGGGCCTGGCTATTAATGTAATTGTTCTCAAATAAAATGAATTTGATGTGCTCTGCCAAATATAACACTTCATGTTAGCTTATTGAGGGTCTAGGCTCCCTGGCCCAATTCAATATCCATCAATCTACTTTACAGACAGATATCTGACAGGATAATTACACCATGTTTAACTTGATATTTAGAATTAGAGAACACATACACTACTATTCAGTGCATTCATTTTTAGTTAGTAAATTACCAAATGGCAGTGAAATTAAGAAACTAACTTAAAAGCAGTTTTACTAATAGTAATATTTAATGAAAAATTACATCAAAGCATCTAACATAAAATTCAGTAAGTAGCTGATGATTCAGAACTGCTGTAACTTTGATCAGCCTGTTTGAACAATGAATAATAATGTCTTTCGATGCTTGAAGAGTAGAGTAGAAAGTAAAACAAGGACAGACTGGTCACAGTTTCCCTAGGATCTTATAAATCAAGGTCAAAAAATCCAGCGTTAATGCACACTGTCGATGAAAGGTCAACTTTTATGAGGAAAAGTAAGAAGTTGAAATAAATTTCCTAACCTTGGCATGACTTAAAGTAGCAAGTCTTATACAGCCTTTCAGTGGACAGATTCCTCCTTTTTTCTGACACTTTATCAAGCTGCTGAGTTGGTAGTTTGCACTGTAGCTGTGTAAACATTGATAAAGCACTCAAATTGGACACCCTAAAACCTGAAAAAGCTGCTAACTGCCAACATTTGATCTAAGGGATCACAGTTATGGAGCTATTTGCCTTAATATGCCTTCTGTAAAGGTAAAACAGGCTACACCATACATTAAATTAAGAGCAGCTGTTATATTGTTAATGGTTCTGCTTGTTTTGCGAGGTCTGTACTTTAAGAAAGGCTTTTGCATTTTTAGATCCTTATTTAATATCATGTATATTATAGCTAAGTTATCAAGTTGGTTTTATCAGATTTGTAGGGACCTGGGCTCTACTCCCTTCCCAGTCCCTGTCTCTGTACAGTTAATTTAATTGAAAGTTGTATGTAAGAATTTTTTCGGTTTTTAGCACAAGTTTGTGGATATTAACTGCTTCTTGCAAGGTCGCAAGCATAAAGGTTAACCGTATGTATCTCAATATGTTTAAATAATTACGTATGTGAACATCTGGAAGTCTGAAATGTTCAAATAGGGTATAAAGATAATTAGAAGAATACCTGGAAATAAGAAGAATTATTAAGGGAAATACAAGCACGTTGTCATGATTGAGGTGGGGCTCAGTCCTGAAATTTAATTTTGTTTTCTTATTTTCCCTTTTTGTAAATTGTTTCTTCCTTTTGTTCTTGTAAATTTTACTTGGTAATTGTCATGAGGAGATTGCAAAAGTAAGGACTGGGAGATAGACAAGAGGTCATCCAAGCAATGGTCGAAAAGGCTATTGTCAAACCTAAACCGATAATGTAACTCGTAGTCAAAAATTCAGAAGAGAGAAGAAAGCCATGCCTTTCAAAATGAGACTTTTCTTAACATGTTCACATTCATGTTTGCCTTCTTCACTGCTGACCTGAAGGTCTAAGCGTAATGATTTACTTTTTTTTTTTTTTTTAATGTTGAGTTGCTGATTCTATCATCAAACATGTTTTGTAATTTCCTTTTCCTTTTGAGGATCATTTTCTTTATAATCATTTTAATTAGCATTTTCATTGCCATCATCTCTTTTGCTTTTGTTCACATGGACCACTTTTTGTATGTTTCTCAGAATAGCTGCAGTCATATGGTTTATGGTTTTTTGGGCCATTGCTACCATGTGATGGATAGTTGTCATGGCATGATGTCATGGGCCATTTCCTATTTAAGATGGCGGCTCATTATTCATAGCATCCAAGTTTCTGGATTGTGTACAAATCCTTTGTATGTTAGTTAATAAAAAATATTTTTAGGGAGTTAGGACTTTAACATGAACTTGAACTTTGATTTTAAGTTAGCAGTTTGGGTCAGACATTATGGTATTATTGATTTTGATGGTGGGACTCTTTGCTTGTATATATACTCTCTTATCTCCTGATCCTTGTGACTTAACATTCACTTTACCATTTCACAATTGTGGTAAATATTGTGAGCCTTACAGAAGTTGATTTAAAAGTAACACTGTCAGAGGATTTGGAGGTTTCATTACCATTTACCAGTGTGTTCATTTTTTCTGCAGCAGCAAAGACAACAGCCTGGAAGAGCTCAACTGAACCTGCCTATTACCTTATTATCCCAAAGACACCTCTAATGACTAGCAACCGAAAAATAGGAGCATCGTTAATTGTGCTAGAAAATGCAACTTCTTTTCCTTTATTCCCCCAAACTTTCCCTTTTGGAAATTAGAATGGGTGTCCCTAACCCTTTTTATGTGTTGCGTTCACTCTTTTCACAGTCTTTATAACATAAGCTGATTTCTGTCCATGTGTCAGCCATAATTCAAGGAAGTTTACTTTCAGGTCAAAATAGGTTTTCTACAATTAAAGGAAACTTAGCTGTCATTTCTCCTCTCAGATTTAAATGCTTGACTAATGTGTTGACTGACTCTGTTTGCGTGTGTGTATTTGTGACCTGCAGGGGGTGCAACAGCTTCCTAAACCGGACACAGACAGACACAGGCACAAGTTCACAAGCACAATACAGGCTTTATTCAGTTGTGGGAAACACTTCCTTTTCGTTTCCCACCTGCAGATCACAATACAGCCAATGTAGCACCAAGCATAGTTCATAAAGTTCTAAAATTTTATTTTGTTTGCTTTTCTTATTTTCCTTTTTTGTTAATTGTTTCTTCCTTTTCTTCTTGGGAATTTTATTTGGTAATTGTCATTTGGAGAGTGCAAAAGTAAGGACTGGGAGATAAACAAAAGATCAACCTGCCAATGGTGGAAAAGCCTAGTGTCAAAAGCCCAAAACGTAAACGTAACTTGTAGTCAAAAATTCAGAAGAGAGAAGAAAGCCATGCCTTTCAAAATGAGGCTTTTCTTAACATGTTCACATTCATGTTTGCCTTCTTCACTCTCTTATATTCGCTCTTCTTTTCTTCCTCTCTCTCTCCTTCTGCCTCAACTCCTCGTCCAGCAAGCTTCGTCCCTCTTCCTCCTGACTCTCACTCCTGGAGCAGTGGCAGTGGGCTTCTTTTTTCCTGCACCCGGGAGTACTTCCTGTGGTCCAGAAGCAGTTCCAGGTGAGGCAGAAGACCAAGAAAGTAGGGCTCAGCAGTCCCTGCAGCACCACCTAGAGACACTCACGGAATCCAACAGGGCTCTGCTGATCTCCACCTCCCATGAAGCCCTGTGAGAATCCAAAGCACCGTTGCAATCTAGAGTTCCAGGGGAGACAGTGCCCTGTGCACTTCCATTAAGAAGGTGTCCCAGCCGGTGTGAAGGGACCAACCGAAGATCCCTGCCTGGGCGAGAGGTCAGTCTAATGAAAGAACAGAGGGAGACAACCTGTCAGGACTGCATGCTCCCCCAACACATTAGATGACAGCATCCCTCAGTTCCCATATGGACACCCACAGGGGATACTGACAATTGTAATCCTGTTGGGCAGTCTTGTTGGCTTCCACTAGGGCAGGGGTCTGCAACCTTCACTATCAAAAGAGCCATTTTGCCCCCTCTTCCTCCAAAGAAAAATAGTCTGGAGCCGCAAAACATAACACAGCTTATAAACTTTTAAAAGTTTTAATCTTTTTTTAGATTTTACATGTTACAACCACGGAATAAAACAAACAGAAGTGCAGTGTGCATGTGTAGGCCTACTTTGAATTAAATTTAACTGAACTCTGCAGGCCTATTTGAGTCCTTCCTATACCTATAAAATTAAAATAAAAACTAGCCCACTTTAATATAAATAAAACATTTAGCTGTAGCTTAGCAGCTTTAAAAAAGTAAACATAAAATTCCATTTCAGTGTGCTCTCATCCTCTTCAGGTTTCCCTCTCAGCCAGCAATCAACTGAAGCACCTGAACATACAAAAAAACCTACATCAGCTCCGGGTCTGAAATAAATGTGTTTTTTTTATTTTTTTTTTAAATATTAGCCTATTAAATGTTATTGTTCTCACCTGTTTAATGTGACTTCTGTTTCTGAAGTTCGCTGCAGATCATCTCTAGCACTTTGAGCTACTTTTTGTATGAAAATGTGCTATATAAATAAATGTTGTTGTTGTTCTATGTCGGGGCTATACGATGTGACTTTGACCTTCACACAGGACTGCAGGCTCATGTGTGAGGTGGGAGAGATATTTGGACTTTATGAAGTTCATGCTTGAGAAAACTTGCTCACATAAGTATGTTGAGCCAAAGATGGACAGGACTCCAAATGCATATTTTTTCATGTTCATATATGTTTTGGGAATGGCACTCCATGTATTGAAAACAAGTTTGTCGGGTTTTAGGAGGTTTTCAATATCAGTCCATTTGTGCTCTTTAGCGAGAGTAGCCTTCTGATGGGCGACTTCTTCAAGATCCGCTGTCAGGCATTTGAACTTGGACACCCATAAATCTTTATCCGCTATGCGGCCAGTTCAATTTCTAGATCGGGCTTACTTACTCCTGTGAATGCGGATGTGTTCAGCAGGGATGGGTCGATGTCCAGGGAAGGAGAGAGTGTTTTTTTTCTTTCTGAACTCACTGAATCTTTCTCTAAATGCAGCTTGCATTGCAATAATTGTACGGTGGAAATAATCACAATTTATGTGAATGTTCACTGCTTTGAACTCTCTCAGGGAGGGGAAGTGAGAGAGTGTACCTTTCTGTACATCTCTGGCAAACACTGTCATCATGCGCTCAAACACCAAAACATCCTACGCCAAAACATTTAAAGTCAGAGAATAGATGCTCTGATATTTTTATGAACGATTCTTTCATGTATTCTCCGTCTGTGAACGGCTTACCCCCTCCTTACGATCTCTTGAGCTGCCACAAAACTAGCAGCTGTAGTGATCCACTTTTTGAAAGTATGTTTGCTCTGTTCAGCTTTCCGTTGCAGTTCCGAAATTGCTCTCTTTCGCTCATCTTCACTTGGGTATTTTTCAGTGAATGCTGAGTGCTTGTTTCAAAAATGTCTTTCAACGTTACAATTTTTTGTTGTTCGATAATTTATCACCACATATTAAGCACACCGGTAAGCCAGCGTCGTTGGCGGTGAAGGCAAATGCTTCTGTCCACGCAGAATTAAACTCTCTGTTCTCTTCTGGGATTTTTCATTTTTGGGATTTATTCATGGTTAGTGCAGGGGTCGCACACTCCAGAAGCCACCTGCAGGTAAAGGCGAGGGCTATAGACGTAGATGTGACGCATATTTTAGTTGACAAATTATAAATAAAAAATAAAAATAAAAATTAGATGTTAAAGTGTATAACAGTAGTAGTAGTAAATAAACATTATATATATTACATATATTATATACAAATTAAATTAAGAAATTGCCGTTATTCATTTTCATGTTTTTTTTTTTTTTTGTCAAGGCCAAAAGGAGCCATTACAAGGAGGCTGAAGAGCCGCGGGTTGCCGACCCCTGCACTAGGGTGTGCTGCAGTACACCTGTTCTTTTGGCTCCCATCTAATCCAGAAGTGCTTCCTACAGACCATGTCTTAGCACAGGAAGTACTCCCAGGTTATATATAAAAAATGCTGCTCTGTCCCACCCAGACAAGTTTGAGTCAGGTGGAAGAGTATACAGCTCGCCTGGGAGGAGTGGAGGAAGCAGAAGTGAAGAGAGAGAGAGGAGAGTAATTTTAATTGTGTTAATAAGAAGGTATTTATTGTAAGGAACCTTTCATTTGAACACGGGACTTGTGTCTGTGAGGTTGTCTTTGGTTTGGGGCTCTCTGACACCTCCTACAGTTCACTACACACTGTATCTTCTTCTTAAATATACAGTATGCCCATATATACAGTATATACAAGCTGACTCGGCATTCCATATACATATGTATGCACATTATATAAACTGTTATATACTGTACATTGCATAGCTTATGAAAGCATCTGTTAACTTTTGTATAAGTTCTTTGCATACCTTGGAGCGGATGTTTATACCAATAAGGGACTAAATGTAAATGCCCGGTTGTTAGATAGATAGATAGATAGATAGATAGATAGATAGATAGATAGATAGATAGATAGATAGATAGATAGATAGATAGATCTTTGTCTTCAAGGGGAAATTAAGACTTTACAGAAGCTCATGAAAAAAATAGAACTATCATAACACCACCACCACCCCCAAAAATACACGGAAAGACTTCTGGCTTGGCTAATGATGAGAGTAATGCTGACATCTAATAACATAGCCAATCAAAAATTCTAGCACTGTACAAATTTTAAAACCTACAGCTATGGCCCCAAACAGCGATTATTTACTTAAAATATTATTTTATGTTTCTTAAAATACAATTGTTAATAGAAAAAATTTAATTTTAGACTGCCATGGATAATTACCATATTTTATAAATCAAGTCACAGATGTGTAACACAACTGAAAGAGGCATTAAAAAACTGCTTCCCTTCTCTCCATTGCAGTGGGCTTTTCTGTTACCAACAAAAAAGGCCCTGACATAAGGGTCTCCCTTACTTGACAGGAAGGTCTTAGAAGAATGTGCATGACAAGGAGAGAGAGATGAGGTGCCACAGGAGAGGCAGGATTTAACAGAGCAATAAAATGCTGGGCTTAAGTCCCTTATTATTGGGCTTAACATTTAAACGTGTCAGTAACCTCAAACGTGTCTTCTTTCTATTTGTATAACTGAAAATGCTAACTATAAATAATCCATATAATAGGAATATAAATTCTATTAGGGCTTAGATTTTTGCTCAGTAATTTTAAATAACTGTTGTTTTCTAATAAAGTCAACAATTTCATTGTAACTGATTAATCTAGGCAATTTCAAGAATAAATTTGGTGAAAAGATTCTAAAAGGAAATTGATTAAATTCTCATGAGGTGCACAGTGTACAAGATTTGTCACAACAAGCTAGATTCATGGAGTATTAAGAGTCAGTTCCTTATTCATCATTCTGCCATCAACCACCCTTTGTCACGAAAGCATGTGACCTGACCCACAGTGAACAATTAACTCGACTTGAGGCAATTATTTGCAAGCAAAATAAGAAAGATGGCTAATCTGAGAATCCCTAAGGGTTAGATGACAGGCTCACAGGATGTAGACATCTAAGGATCCTAGACAGAAAATCGGCTTGCATTTCAAGAAGGATCATCATGTCCTCAGAGTGATAAAAGCATGGCAATGAGAGCAAATCATGCTGGTTAGAAAGTACAATCAAAGCTCTTTGGCTTAGTGGGTGGGGAATGATCTCAAAGTACAACGATCAGTACAGCAAATGGCATTGATAATTGCTGTAGTTATCATTTCCTGGTGACAACTGCGCTTATTGCTTACTTGGCCTTTTCATTAAGAAGCCTTTCTCTTTGACATCCTTTTTGATTATTTTTGTACAATATAGATTACGGAATTACTAAGCATACTTTTCTGTGTTTATATATATATATATATATATATACACACATACATATATCCATCCATCCATTATCCAACCTGCTATATCCTAACTACAGGGTCACGGGGGTCTGCTGGAGTGAATCCCAGCCAACACAGGGCGCAAGGCAGGAAACAAACCCCGGGCAGGGCACCAGCCCACCACAGGGCACACACACACACACACACACACACACACACATATATATATATATATATATATATATATATATATATATAGTAGCTACTAGTGGTAGTCACAGCCCCCCCACCCCAAGCCTCAGACACAATTAAACCAAGTACAGTCCAGGGTTCAAAATGACCTTCTTATTAAGCAAAAAACATTTTTACATGTCTTACAATAACCAAGACTCTGTTTTCTTTACTTCTGTTTTCCATTCCTTTCCCCATTCCTTCCTTCTCTCCTCCAGGCAACCATTGCCTGACTCCACTCCCAGCTCTGACACCTGGGCCATGTGAAGGGCTCTGTTAAAAACCTGACCCAGAAGTACTTCCAGGGCCAAATCATTTATTCCAGGAAGCACTTCTTGGTCAGGTGAAACCACCCGGGAAAAGCATATTCACTTCCTGACAGATCTCTCTGGTTGCACGCTTCAAACCCAACAGAGAATACCCTATAGATCCACTAATCACATGCTGCTGTGTGGTGTCCAGAAAGGTGCTCACCAAGAGGAATGCTACCACCCAGGGTATGGGGGGATACCATATCTATCTGTGCCAGTGGCCCTCCATGCTAGTTTCCTGGCGGAGGCAGGGAATGCCATACATCACTTTTTTTACCATCCATTAT
>NC_041397.2:49275499-49467999 GCF_900747795.2 Erpetoichthys calabaricus | reverse complement strand
GTGTCCTGTCGGAGAAAAAGAAAGCCAGTTTAAGAAGCAAGTAGTGATTCACACACATAGAGCACATAGAAGATCGAATACAGAACAAAGCATTTAACGTGCTACTTTGGTTACAATGGGATTTGAGAAACTAGTAAATTAAACGATTTTAAGATGAAGTTTATGATATTTTACTTTAATGGCAAAATAAACTACGTGATTAAAGTGGACATTTCGAGATTAAAGTTGACATTTTGTGCTTTTTTCTCACAGTGTGCCTATTTTTTTTTGTCTGTACCCTAATAAGCTTTCATATGACACTCAGACGGTGGACTACGACTTGCCTTTTCACGGCAACTTTGATATGTGATTTCTTTTTTATTTCGGGCACTGTGCGACTTTGTGAACTTGAGCTTTCGAGTTTCTCCGACACTATGTCACTCGATCAACTTCATTTTGTTGATTATACCACTGTTTAAACCAACAAATAGTACGTTTTTCCTTTGCCTCCACTTGGTATTCGCTGAAATTCTTATATTTCCCCCCGTGCTTTTAATAATAATAATAATAATTCATTACATTTATATAGCACTTTTCTCAGTACTCAAAGCACTATCCACACAGGGAGGAACTGGAAAGCGAACCCACAATTTTCCACAGTCTCCTTACTGCAAAGCAGCAGCACATTTTCCCATTATCTTTTCACAGAAGGCTATTTATATTGATTTGCATATTCAAAGAGGCGTAATTCTGGGAGGAGTTGGGGCAGGACAGAAGGCGCGTGCACATGCGTTACTTTTCACGCTGATCGGGATTTATGTAGTGGAAGAACGTGAAAGTTTGCGTGTGCACAAATTCCTGCATCTGGATTTTTCTGTGCGTACGCACATTCCCACTTTTGTGCTTACGACATGTTATAGTGTGAGTTCTACACACAGCGTTATACATGAGGCCCCTGGACTTTCACGGAAGACAATAGTGGTGGATGATCGCAGAATCATTTCCATGGTGAAGAGAAACCCCTTCACAACAGGCAACCAAGTGAGCAACACTCTCCAGAGGGTAGGCGTATCGATATCCAAGTCTACCATAAAGAGAAGACTGCATGAAAGTAAATACAGAGGGTGCACTGCAAGATAGAAAGGCTAGATTGGACTTTGCTAAAGAACATCTAAAAAAGCCAGCACAGTTCTGGAAAACATTCTTTGGACAGATGAAACCAAGATCAACCTCTACCAGAATGATGGCAAGAAAAAAGTATGGAGGAGGCGTGGAACAGCTCATTATCCAAAGCATACCACATCATCTGTAAAACACAGTGGAGGCAGTGTGATGGCTTGGGCGTGCATGGCTGCCAGTGGCACTGGGACACTAGTGTTTATTGATGATGTGACACAGGACAGAAGCAGCCAAATGAATTCTGAGGTGTTCAGAGACATACTGTCTGCTCAGATCCAGCAAATACAGTCAAATTGATTGGGCGGCGTTTCATGATACAGATGGACAATGACCCAAAACATAGAGCCAAAGCAACCCAGGAGTGTATTAAAGCAAAGAAGTTGAAAATTCTTGAATGGCCAAGTCAGTCACGTGATCTTAACCCAATTGAGCATGCATTTCACTTGTTGAAGACTAAACTTCAGACAGAAAGGCCCACAAACAAACAGTAACTGAAAGCCACTGCAGTAAAGGCCTGGCAGAGCATTAAAAAGGAAGAAACCAAGCATCTGGTGATGTCCATGAGTTCAAGACTTCAGGCTGTCATTGCCAGCAAAGGGTTTTCAACCAAGTATTAGAAATGAACATTTTATTTCCAGTTATTTAATTTGTCCAATTACTTTTGAGCCCCTGAAATGAAGGGATTGTGTTAAAAAAATGCTTTAGTTGCCTCACATTTTTATGCAATCTTTTTGTTCACTCCACTGAATTAAAGCTGAAAGTCTGCACTTAACTGCATCTGAGTTGTTTCATTTAAAATTCATTGTGGTAATGTACAGAACCAAAATTAGAAAAAAGTTGTCTCTGTCCAAATATTTATGGACCTAACTGTATATATATATATATATATATACTAGCAAAATACCCGTGCTTCGCAGCAGAGAAGTAGTGTGTTAAAGAGGTTATGTAAACATATATATACATATACATATCTACATATACACATATCTACATATACATATATACATATATATATACACATATACACATCCACATATATATACATATATATATATACACATATCAACATATATATACACATACATATACACACATACATACACACACACATATACATATATACATATACACATACATACATAGTGCGTTGTAACACGGGCTGTGATTGTTACATGGGAAGGAGACGACAAATCACAGCTTCCCGCTTTCTAATCGGGCCTGTGATTGGTGCTTTGACTGATGCCTAGATCCCACAGTATCTCCCCTTAGGAGAGGCGTTAGGCAAGTGTAATTGAATAGCGGTGCTGCAAGTTTAGCTTTACACCTGTTTTTAAGGTTTATTGACTGAAAGGGGCTTTCATGAAAAAAGTTAGGGCTTTGCTACAGGATACACCCTCCACAAGTTAAGGAAATAAAAATAAAGGTATATATTTCTGTTTTATTTAAACCTTTTAAGTTTGTATGCGGGCGGCATGGTGGCGCAGTGAAGGGTGCCAGTTAGGAGACCCAGGTTCACTTCCCTGCGTGGAGTTTGAATGTTCTCCCCGTGTCTGTCTGGGTTTACTCCGGGTACTCCGGTTTCCTTCCACAGTCCAAAGACATGCAGGTTAGGTGCATTGGTGATTCTAAATTGTCCCTGGTGTCTGGGTGTGTGTGGGTGTGTGCGCCCTGCGGTGGGCTGGCACCTTGCCCGGGGTTTGTTTCCTGCCTTGTGCCCTGTGTTGGCAGGGATTGGCTCCTGTATTTAGGATATAGCGGGCTGGATAATGGATGGATGGACATTTGTATGCATAGCCCCATTTGCCCGTTTTCATTTTTTTTCTTTCTTCAGTAATATTTCAGTAAACCCGGAGCTTGTCAGTTCAAATCCTGGTACTGACACCACTGTGTGACCCTGAGGAAGTCACTTCACCTGCCTGTGCTGCAAAAAACAAAAGTAATGTAACAAATTGTACCTCAGATGTTGCAAGTTGCTGGAATAAAGGCATAAGTCAAATAGATAAATATGTATTATACACATAGGAACTATTCATTTATTTTCAGTTAAGTCATCTGCAGCAAACCTTTATAAATGAGGGTTTCTCCTTTTTAGATAGTGTAAACTGTTTCTTCTTCATTGAGGTTTTCTCTTGGAGAGCTTTTTTCATTTCATTGAAAATTAAAGCAGCAGCTGCCAAAATATGTAGCTTTCTTATTAATTTTTCAACATTGTGTAAAATTACTTTATAAAGTAACATAAAAGGTTTAAATACTGGTTATCCTTTTACACTAAAATATTACTAAAGAGATACAAAAAAAGTAAAATGCATATGTTGTTTTTCTTTAAGGAGATTAAATATTACTGAAGAAAGTAAAAAAAAACTAAAACAGCCAAATGGGGCTATGCATACGAACTTAAAAGGTTTAAATAAAACAGAAATATATACCTTTATTTTTACTTCCTTAACTTGTGGAGGGTGTATCCTGTAGCAAATCCCTAACTTTTTTTGTGAAAGCCCGTTTCAGTCAATAAGTCTTAAAAACAGGTGTAAAGATATTGACAATAAGCTATGCAAACCCACCAAGACATGGAATCGTTTAAATCAAGGAGCTGCGCTACCTTCTTCCAGATCGGCCCCAAGGCGTTCATATTTTTCCAAAGCAGTTCTGGTCTACATCGGCATCTGTAGCTGAGTCGAAAAACACCATCCCATACTATTAGTTAACAATTAACACATTTCTATATATATTGTAAGCATACAATACAACTGATAATATGTTGCGCTTATTTATCTGGTGTACCGACATTTTTGCGCGTTTAACGGCTGAAATCCAACGTGGTTTGTGCCCTTCAGAATGAAAACAGTTTGCATTTACCTTTTTAATAAAAGGCGAGCTTTTAAGCCTGAGAAATCACCCCGTAAATGCACATGTGTTAATATGTATGCATACACAGTATTAAAAGACACTCAACAATTAACGTCATTTACCTTCGTTCCCGCGTGTGTTGAGCAGATGGAAAGAGTACTTTGAGAGGTTGATGAACGAAAAGGTTGAGCTAGAGAAGAGGTTGGATGATATGGAGATAGTGAATCAGGAAGTGCAACGGATTAGCAAGGAGGAAGTAATGACAGCTATGAAGAGGATGAAAAATGGAAAGGCCGTTGGTCCAGATGACATACTTATGGAATCATGGAGATGATTAGGAGAGATGGCAGTGGAGTTTTTAGCCATATTGTTTAATGGAATCTTGGAAAGTGAGAGGATGCCATAGAATGGAGAAGAAGTGTACTGGTGCCGATATTTAAGAATAAGGGGGATGTGCAGGACCGCAGTAACTACGGGGGAATAAAATTGATGAGCCACAGCATGAAGTTATGGGAAAGAGTAGTGGAAGCTAGGTTAAGAACTGAGGTGATGATTAGTGAGCAGCAGTATGGTTTCATGCCAAGAAAGAGTGCCACAGATGCAATGTTTGCTCTGAGGATGTTGATGCAGAAGTTTAGAGAAGGCCAGAAGGAGTTGCATTGCGTCTTTGTAGACCTGGAGAAAGCATATGACAGGGTGCCTCGAGAGGAGTTGTGGTATTGTATGAGTAAGTCGGGAGTGGCAGAGAAGTACGTAAGAGTTGTACAGAATATGTACGAGGGAAGTGTGATACTGGTGAGGTCTGCGGTAGGAGTGATGGATGCATTCAAGTTGGAGGTGGGATTACATCAGGGATCAGCTCTGAACCATTTCTTATTTGCAATGGTGATGGACAGGTTGACAGATGAGATTAGACATGAGTCCCCGTGGATTATGATGTTTGCTGATGACATTGTGATCTGTAGCAATAGTAGGGAGCAGGTTGAGGAGACCCTGGAGAGGTGGAGATATGCTGTAGAGAGGAGAGGAATGAAGGTCAGTAGGAACAAGACAGAATACATGTGCGTAAATGAGAGGGATTTCAGTGGAATGGTGAGGATGCAGGGAGTAGAGCTGGCGAAGGTGGATGAGTTTAAATACTTGGGATCAACAGTACAGAGTAATGGGGATTGTGGAAGAGAGGTGAAAAAGAGAGTGCAGGTAGGGTGGAATGGGTGGAGAAGAACCTAAATCAAATAGGGAGAGTGTCAATGGGACACACAGACGTGGGCTGGTTTCTATGGGGGAAGCGATGGGGACTTACTATGCTCTCTCGGAGGAGAGAGCTGTCCTTCCCACCGGGGCTAAGGCCCCAGAGCAAAGTGGGGATTCCCCAGATCAGCAGGTGAGAAAAATACAAAAATGGAGATTTGACCCTGAGCAGTTTACCCAAGAGCAGCTTGATGCTTTCTGGGAAGAGGTGGCAGGTTGGTTAAGGCCAGCCGAATGCACCACCTTCCAACTGGTCAAGAAAGTGGCATGCTTCCTATTTATAAATAGCCTGCCCGAGCATTTCACCCAGCAGGTCTAGGGAGAATTTTCTAATGTAACCGAGCTCAATGAGCTCATTGAAACATCGAGGACAGCCTCACAATTTGGGAGAGCAGAACGGTCCTTAAGCGGACACTGTAGAGATTATGTCCCTCTTAATCTGCCCTCTCGGCATAAACCGTACTTTACATTAACCGCGGGCATGGCCCTCGCTCGGGAGCGAGGCAGACTGTAAATGGAGAGAGAGGGGTGGTTGTGTGCGCTTTCAAACCCCTTGTTAATGGCTCATTAGGGAGAGGTAATAATACATGGATACAAAGTAGAAGCTCTGTTTGATTCCAGCAGCAACATTTCTATTGTTGACCGCTGATACGTACTACCGTGACAATGGTTAAAAATAAAGACCAGAATTACCAGTGTGCATGGAGATGTCCACTCCTATAAATCTGCCCAATGTTTCATCGGCCACGGACGATCACTTAAAAGAATTATCGTAGTAGTCCTCCCAAATCCACCGTGCACTGTGATTCTCGGGCGAGACTGGTCTGATATTAAAAGCGGTGAAGTACTGATCTCTGCTAATCCGAAATTGGGCCTAGTAACAGATGGGAATCTGCCGTCTCAGGTTGTCTCCACACCGTGTATGCAGCTGGTGGAGAGAGATATGAGAGACCAAGAGGAGGATGGGGAACTTCCTGGATCGTCGCAGACCACTACGTCATCTGTCCGCGTCTCGCCAGAACGGAATGATTCTCCGCCCCTTGAGGTCAGACCAGATCCTCTCTCAGATGTGAGCTTCCAATTTAGACAAACACTGGCCTCATTTAAAAGGGAACAATGGAATGATGATTCCCTTAAGTTTGCTAAGAATGCAGTTGTCCTTGTCAACAGCCAATGCACCATTCAGCCCATGCCACAAGGGCCCCACTTTGCTATAGAAAATGATTTATTATATCGGGTCAGTAAGCATGAGGTGGGGGGTGCGGAAGCTATTGCTAATCCCACAAACTTTCCAGCAGCAAGTTTGTGAGTTAGCGCACGCCCAACTCCTAGGAGGCCACCTGGGCACCGAGAAAACACTAGAGCGTATTAAGCTCCATTTCTATTGGCCGAGAATTAACGAGGAGGTTCACCGCTTCTGTATTTCATGTCTGGAATGTCAGCTGCGGCAAATTCCTAGGAGGGACCGTGCTTCTCTTGTTCCCCTTCCCTTAATTGATATCCCATTTGAAAGGATAGAGGTCGACATAGTGGGACCCCTGGAACCCTCGGCCGAGGACATAAATATATATTAGTCCTCGTGGATTATGCAACCCGATATCCAGAAGCTGTTCCATTGCACTCAGCCAATTCTAAAGCAATCGCACGGGAACTGATGGGTGTCTTTGCGCGAGTTGGAGTTCCTAAAGAAATCCTTACGGATCAAGGGACTCCGTTTACCTTGGAAACGTTCAGGGAAACGGCCAAGTTACTTAAAATAAAGCACTTGAAAACCGTGGTGTATCATCCTCAAACCGACGGTTTAGTAGAGAGATTTAATCAAACTCTCAAACAGATGCTTCGTAAGGTGATCAGCGGGGATGGGAGGAATTGAGATCAACTTCTCCCCCTCGTACCTCTTTGCCTACAGGGAAGTCCCTCAAGCCTCCACGGGGTTCTCACCCTTTGAATTATTATATGGACGACAACCCCGGGGCATATTGGACATTTTAAAAGAAGGTTGGGAAGGAGAGGCTCTTCCCTCCACTAATATTTTGGAATATATCGTGCAATTACGCGATAGATTTGAGAAAATTCGGCCCATATTAAAAAGTCACATGGAGGAGGCGCAAGCAGCACAGGCCCACTATTATGACCGTGGCACGACACTTCGGGAGTTTCAACCGGGGGATTGAGTCATGGTGTTGGTTCCCACCTCCCACTCTAAACTACTTGCCCACTGGCAAGAACCATACGAAGTTAAGGAGAGAAAAGGACTCGTCGACTATTTGGTGAAACAACCCAATCGTCGACCGAGTGAGCGGATATATCACGTGAATCTGCTGAAACCGTGGAAGGAAAGGGACCCTGATCCCACCTCCGGCCAACCCCGCTCCTTCTTTGCTCAGACTAACACACTTAACTTCGGGTCTAATTTGAATACCCGACAGAGGCAAGAGCTCGAAGCAGTTATCTCGTCCGTCCCGGAGGTGGTAGACGAAAACCCCGGAAGGACCTCTCTGATTACCCACGATATTGTGACTGAGCCCGGGGTCATTGTCCGAGAACACCCCTACTGTCTTCCCGAGGCAAAGAAGCCTGAAGTGGAACTGGAAATCAAGCACATGACCTAGGAGTCATAGAGGAGAGTCATAGTCCCTGGTCCAGCCCAATTGTCTTGGTTTCTAAGCCCGACGGGAGCTGGAGATTTTGCAATGACTTCTGTCGGCTTAATCAGGTCTCACTATTTGATGCTTATCCAATGCCTCGAGTGGACGACCTCCTTGAGAGGCTTGGACAGGCTAAATATCTGACCACACTTGACATGACCAAAGGGTACTGGCAGGTTCCTTTAACGGATTCCGCAAAGGCGGAATTGTGGCAGTATTGGCAGTATTGTGTCCTTCCATTTGGGTTACATGGGGCTCCTGCAACTTTCCAACGTCTGGTGGACAAAGTGCTAAGCCCCCATAACACGTATAGTGCTGCCTACCTGGATGATGTCGTCATCTATTGGAACTTGGAAGGAACACCTACAGCACATCCGAGCGATATTATGGACGCTAGGTGAAGCCGGTCTTCGAATCAATCCAAAAAAAATGTTTCTTTGGATTGGAAGAAGCCAAACATTAGGGCTACCTGGTGGGTCGTGGTACTGTGAAGCCGCAGTGCTCTAAAATAGAAGCCATTTTGCTAAAAAACTATAAGACAATTTCCTTGTTTCCACTATTACAGAATATTTTTCAAACTTTCCTGGAACCAGGCCATCAGCAAGCCCCAAACCACAAACATGAACACACAAAGAGTCCTGGGCTCAAACAATGGAAGGTTTGTTACAAAAAGTAGCAGAGGCACAGGTTTTCTTTCTCTCTCTCCACAATTCCTCTCACTATCACACTGCCCTTCTCCAATTGTGTGTCCCAGTCCAACTTGCCTGGATAAGGGAATGTGGTCCATTTTATTATGGGTTTATTCCGGGTCATTCGGAAGTCCCATAAATTGAGGAGTGCAACTCCTGACAGTGCCCCCTTGCAGCACCCATGGTCCCCAGCAGGACTGTATTCCCAGAGTACATCTTTCAGCATTCCCTGCTGGTTCCCAAATGGGCACCAATATGGAGGGCTTCTGCCATCTTGTGTCCTGGGGGAATAATGTTTCCCCTGAGGGATCTTTTACAATTGATGGGCTTTCTGTCCATCCCTTCTGGCCATCTCTTCTGGGTCTGGCTCCTTCCTCTATCCTGGCCAGGATGCCCCTCTGACTACTTGGAGCCTCCCTTTTGGGTAAGGAACCATCCCCTTTTCTGGTCGGGATGCCCGTCCAACCCAAGTGGTACTGACAACATTAAATTACAAAATCTCATTTTAAACAAAGGGTGCTTGAGTGAACAAATAGCAGGTTTCTATTTAGGTTAGTTAAGGAAACAAACAATACCAAGACATTGAGCATTCTTCAGGTTGTAACTGGGTTTGGCTTTTATGGGTACACAAATAGTTATACACATCTTTGTTTTTCTCCAAACCAGAAATCGTGGAACTAGACAAGAACAACTAAGCACACCCTATCTCCTTTATCTCCCACCCTTCCTACCGCTGAAACACATCACTCCAGAGCACCACTCTCCAATGTGTGGACCTCAAGTCTGCAGAACAAGATTGCTACAGATGACTGAACCATTACAAGTTTGAAAGCAGTTTTCCAGCCCTCTTCCTTCACCAGTTGCAGTAAATGGGGGTTTCCCTATTTCAAACCTTTCAAACCTCCCCCTTATCTCTTGTGTTGTTTTTTTAACACTCTTAATAGTTAATAACCAGTTGTGCCAAATTTATCTAAAACAACTGCAACCAAATGCTAACTATAGTTTAAAACTAGTCTTTCATATCATTTTAGTATGGGTTAATACCTGACCAGTTTATTTTCTTTGTATTCATTTATTAAGCTTTTTGTGAATTATTTTGTTTTTTATGTTATTGAATATGTTTTTTGATGTGTTGTATTATTTTTTAATTAATATTGTTAGTTATTGTCCTTGTTTATTATGAAGGCCAGCGGTGCAGAGCCCCTGATATACAATAGCAGCTGTGGGGATGCAAAACGGCCTTTATAAACACCTCAGTGGCCTCAGTCCAATCCCATTGTTTTCCCTCTGTTGTTTTTGAAAATCTGTTTGGATTTTTCCTTTGAAGTGTTTTTGTAATTCATCTTTATTTATTCTCTGGTTAATGGACTTTTAATTTGATTAAGGTTTGGCCTTTTGGATTTTGGACTTAGTTTTGGTCACTTTGGGATTTTTATATTTGAACATTCTGTTTCTTTGCTCTTTTTTTATATACGTTTTTTAATTTAAAACATTTCTTTTTTTGTTGTTGTTTGGACCAGTGCATTTTGTATGTTGACCTCTCCATTTTTCAATTTCTAGTCTTGAATTTGTTTTTGCGTTTGTATAGGCTGAAAGTCTGCTACAGAGTATCAGGGGCATTCTTACTTTGTGTTTCTAGGTCTCCTTATAGTGTTAAAGCCTAGATTTTTACCTTTATTTTATTTTAAAGATTATATCCATTTCACATTCAATTGTTTTTGAGCATAAACTTCTCATTTACAGGTACTGCAACACTTTCTCTTTTTCTCTGAACTTTAAACAGGCCCGTGCAAACTTTAAAATCTTCATCTCTTCTGTCATTCTCAGGTGGACCTGCTTTTGTCTCTTGGGTAATTTCTAGCTGCTATTCTGACACTGGAAGAAAAGTGCAGAGGTTGATTGTAAAAGGACCAGGAAATGAAACAAGTCCCAATATCACAAATTGCACAGAACATTCACCACAATATCCTTGAATAATGACAGTTACATGGCATGGGCTTATAAACCGTCATGCCAATGACGTCACTGTGTGTGACATCTGAGTTGCTCTCCTATCAAATCTGTCTTATGGATTCTCAAAATGGTGATATACTAAACAAAATGGTGTTGTGGAAAAATAACAAAATGGTTAAAAAATTTCAACTAGAAGAAAATAATCTTAAATCATGATAACAACATTCATTTCAGATGTGTAAACATAAACTATCACTAAGAAAAAAAACAGAACGAAATCACAACTGCTGCATGACCTCCGATTGCTTCAGCTGCTCTGCCAAACAGGCTAAAGCAGAAGTAAAAAGATGAAAAGCTAGCAGATGAACTGAGTTGTAGCAAAGGCGAGCCCACCTGCTTTTTTAAACCCAGAGCTCTCTACTACAAAAGAACTGGCAAGAAAGGATGGATTGGAGAAGATGGATTATAAACATTGATGTAGTGAAAGTTAATACCAGAAGAAACTAGAATCATACATCAAAACCAAAATGTTATTTAAACTCATAATCATAATTAGATTGCAAAGAATTCTTAAACCATAATCCTCACAAAACATAATAACATATTGCTATCCACAATCGTGAATGTAGCATAGAAGCATGTCCCTAGCAACCATGTGATGCATCATAGCAACGGTTCCACAAAATGGTGGAGCCATATTAAAAAACACAATCGCATCTTGATAAAATGAAGAACATAATAGTAATAATAACAATAATAATGTGTTATGTGTAGCAATGCTGATAGAGATTCTGCCACAGTGTAGCATAATATCAGCCCAGATGAGGTACAAATCAAAGGATCACTTATTTTCTTGTGGGGGTCGGCGGTTTCTCTCTGCGTGACAACATGAAACGGAGCAGTGGAACACTGTGAGAGATTCCTTACTGTTATGAAGGTCACTATTATTAAAATTAATATTCTGGACTTCTCTGTATCTTTCTCACATTTTTACCTTTTGTAAATGATACAGTATATGTCTCTATGAACCACCTTTGAGCTGAGCTTCTGTGAATATTTTTCTTCTTTTTTATTGTATAGCAATTTGTGTTTCGAAGTATGCTACTATTTTGTGAATTGGTCATTAAAACCAAAGTACTGGTTGCCAGGTGTATGTTTTTATGTGAAGTCATTAGCATGATACGTTATATACTGGGGTAACGTGTATTTTATTATGGGTAATTTAAAAAAAACAAATCACCATACTGTGCTACTTTGTTCTGATTTTGGGGTTTCAATTTTCTTGCATGTCCTTTTCAACTACAAGTTTACCTGACAAATTTTATCTTTGTTATTTTCGATTTCTCTGTCCTGCCGGTAATGACTTTAACCTGTGTTCATTTCCGGGTCTCAGTCTTCTCATTATTTCTGTGTTTGGCTCAGCCTTAACATTTACTGGTGACATAAGGCAAAAAAATTCTACTTGACATTAACAAAAAATGTGTTTGAGCTGTAAGAGGAAACCAGAATCCCTGGAGGACATCAGCACAAATGTAAGAGCAACATACAAATGCCACACAAAGGACAGCCTAGCTGGGCTCCAGGTGCCATGGGGCTAAACACTGCTGCACCATGAAATTTAGTGAAATCTTGTAGTTTTAGAAAATGAGATCCTTATATCTTTGGACATATTGCAAGAGGCAACTTCAGTTGGTTATTTACTAAACATGAGACAATTCTCTTTCATTAATATCATTTATTTTCTTTTTTTACCTGTATGGATTTTAAGTGGGTATAGATGAAAATACTGAAATCTCCCTCTTCTACACACATTTTTCTGATTGCTGTCTGCTGCAGTGATCAAATTCAGCTGTCAAACCTTAATTAATCCTTATTAAATGCTTTTGCTGGTAAGAGCCATCTTACAGCACTTCACATGTACAAGGAATGTTGATTGATTGTTTGAGTGTGTGATTGATCAGTTGTCCAAGCTGTTTAACTGACTTTTTTGTTGAACCATTTATCTATGTAGTTTCTCTCAGTCATGTTTTTAGTGCACAAGTAACAGAAGTCTATTTGCATCTGCTGTTCACACTCTGCAATGCAGCTCAAACATAGACATCTGAATCTTTACAAGTCCACCATTTTAACAGAAGACATCTCTTATATATATATACATACAGTAATCCATCCATCCATCCATCCATTTTCCAACCCGCTGAATCCGAACACAGGGTCACGGGGGTCTGCTGGAGCCAATCCCAGCCAACACAGGGCACAAGGCAGGGAACCAATCCCAGGCAGGGTGCCAACCCACCGCAGTACATACAGTAATCCCTCGCTATATCGCGCTTCGACTTTCGCGGCTTCACTCTATCGCGGATTTTATATTTAAGCATATTTAAATATATATCACAGATTTTTTGCTGGTTCGCGGATTTCTGCGGACAATGGGTCTTTTAATTTCTGGTACATGCTTCCTCAGTTGGTTTGCCCAGTTGATTTCATACAAGGGACGCTATTGGCAGATGGCTGAGAAGCTACCCAACCGGAGCGCGTATTACGTATTAAATAAAACTCCTGAAATATATTGTGAGCACGGGGGTTGTTTGCACCCCTAGAGGATATGGCTGCTCCTCAAAAAACGCTGAAAGACTACCTTCACATTGCTGCCATCCTTGCTGGGCTTACATATGGCTGCTTTGTCAAGCGTTATTCTTCCTGCATGGTGCTTCACATACTTAAAAGATCAAACAGCACGTATTGATTTTTGGTTGTTTACTTTTCTCTCTCTCTTGCTCTGACATTCTCTGCTCCTGACGGAGGGGGTGTGAGCAGGGGGGCTGTTCGCACCCCTAGACGATACGAACGCTCGTCTAAAAATGCTGAAAGATTATCTTCACATTGCTCCCTTCCGGCTTTGTCAAGCGACATGCTTCCCGCACGGTGCTTTGCATACTTCAAAGCTTGAACGGCACATATTGATTTTTGATTGTTTGTTTTTCTCTGTCTCTCTCTCTGACATTCTCTTCTCCTGACGGAGGGGGTGTGAGCAGAGGGGCTGTTCGCACACTGGGCTAGAGGTCACGGACGCTCCTCTAAAAAATGCTGAAAGACTACTTTCACATTGCTCTCTTACTTGCAGCTGCTTTGTACGGCGGTGCTTCGCATACTTAAAGCCAAACAGCCCTATTGATTTTTGTTTGCTTTTTTTCTCTCTCTCTGACATTCTCTGCTCCTGATGCGCACTCCTTTGAAGAGGAAGATATGTTTGCATTCTTTTAATTGTGAGACGGAACTGTCATCTCTGTCTTGTCATGGAGCACAGTTTAAACTTTTGAAAAAGAGACAAATGTTTGTTTGCAGTGTTTGAATAAAGTTCCTGTCTCTCTACAACCTCCTGTGTTTCTGTGAAAATCTGTGACCCAAGCATGACAATATAAAAATAACCATATAAACATATGGTTTCTACTTCGCGGATTTTCACCTTTTGCGGGGGGTTCTGGAACGCAACCCCCGCGATCGAGGAGGGATTTCTATACACATACATATACATATCTTATATATAAGTCAAAGCGAACTTTATTGTCATTTCAACCATATACAAGTATACAGATAGACGAAATTGCGAAGCTCAGGGTCCACAGTGTAACAACATGAAGTTCAAATAATAAATTAAAAAGAAATTAAAAATAGAAATAAATTAAAATTTTAAATTAAAACACAAACAAGACAAGACATTGTGCAAAGACAAGACAAAGAAGTAGCAGCAATATTTTTGTGTAGTTAGCAATATGAACATTGATGCAATGTATGGTATTTGCAATCTAGGTACTGTAACAAGAATGAGTCAGAGACATCATAAAGAGTTGGGGCAGCCACCCGTATAATATGCTCGGCTGCAAAATTGCTTCTTTTTGTACACGATGTGTATAGATCAGAGTCCAGAACAGAACTGCCTGTACTGAGGCAAGATGGCAGTTTTAAAGGCCTGGAAAGGAAATGATGTCAACGGTGCTGGAACTGGGAGTGGCGTCCTCGTGCCCGGAAGTGACGTCATCCTTGGGGCCAGCAAGAGGCGGGATTTCCCCGGAAAGGTCTGCAAGGGACTGAGAGAGATAATCTGTACACTCTGCCGCCCCCTGGCCTGGCGTAGAATTACTAGTGTTTAGGCCCTTCAGCTGTTTCCCATGCACACGTGTGTGACAAGGCCTCCCCCGTTAGCCCAGACCCATCGGGTTGGGCGGACCTGTCCGAGAGATTGTGGACTCAAGAGAGAGCTTCCACATTGGCATGGAGAGAACCCTTACGGTGAACAAGCGAGAACTTATATGGTTGGAGGTCAAGAAACCACCTAGTGACCCGCAGATTTGACTCCTTGTGAAGGGCCATCCACTGGAGAGGTGCATGGTCCGTCACCAGAGTAAATTCACGGCCCAAGAGGTAGTACCTCAACCGCGTAATCGCCCATTTTATCGCAAGAGCCTCCCGTTCCACTGCCGCATACCTGGTCTCCCGATCCAGCAGTTTCCGGCTCAGGTACATGACGGGGTGTTCAACACCATCGACACTTTGGCTCAGCACGGCCCCCAGGCCTGTGTCCGAAGCGTCCGTCTGGAGTATGAAAGGAAGTGAAAAGTTGGGTGCTTTCAACATGGGTGCTGACGTAAGGGCCTGTTTTAGGTCACAAAATCCAGCTTCAGTCTTGTCAGCCCATACCATGTGGTTTGGAGCCATCTTCTTTGTTAGGTCTGTCAAGGGTGCTGCTCTCTCAGAGAACCGGGGTACAAACCGGCGGTAGTACCCAGCTAACCCGAGAAAAGCCTGCACTTGCCGCTTGGTATTCAGACGGGGCCAGTTTAATATGACATTAACTTTGGAGCACTGTGGCTTCACTGCACCACGACCCACCAAGTAGCCCAAATACTTAGCTTCTTTTAATCCAAAGAAACACTTCTTTGGGTTAATTTGAAGCCCGGCTTCACCCAGTGTCCGCAATACCATTTCCACCTGCCGCACGTGATCCTTCCATGTGCTGGAATAGATGACAACGTCATCCAAATAAGCAGCACTAAATGCGTTATGAGGCCGGAGCACTCTGTCCACCAGATGCTGAAAAGTTGCCGGAGTCACATGTAACCCGAATGGGAGGACCCTGTACTGCCAGCGCCCACTAGGGGTGCTAAACGCGGTCTTAGCCTTCACGGAGTCCGTTAAAGGAACCTGCCTTTGTCATGTCAAGTGTGGTCAAAAATTTCGCTTGTCCAAGCCTCTCGAGGAGGTTGTCCACGCGAGGCATTGGATAGGCGTCAAACTGGGAGACTTGATTCAGTAGACGGAAGTCGTTGCAAAACCTCCAACTCCCGTCGGGCTTACTAACCAAGACAATTGGACTGGACCAGGGACTATAACTGTCCTCAATCACACCTAGCTCCAGCATGCGCTTGATCTCAAGCTCCACTTCTGCCTTCTTTGCTTCGGGAAGGCACGATATGGGCGTTCTCATATGACAACTTCGGGTTCTGTCACTATGTCGTGCGCAATCGGAGAGGTCCTTCCGGGTTGCTCACTCACTACCTCCGGAACGGACAAGATCGCTGTCTCGAGTTCCCGTCTCTGTTTAGCATTCAAGTCGGGACCGAAGTTAAGGCTGTCATTCTGAGCAAAGAAAGAGTGGGGCTGAACGGAGGAGGGATCGGGATCCCTCTCCTTCCACGGCTTCAGCAAGTTGACATGATATACCCGCTCACTCGGCCGACGATTGGGTTGTTTCACCAAATAATCGACGAGCGCTTTCCTCTCCTTAACTTCATACGGGCCTTGCCAATGGGCAAGCAACTTAGAATGCGAGGTAGGGACCTACACCATGACCCGATCCCCTGGTTGGAACTCCCAGAGAGACGTTCCACGATCATAATAGTGGGCCTGTGCTGCTTGCGCATCTTCCATGTGACTTTTTAAAATAGGTCGGATTTTTCCGAATCGATCGTGTAACTGCGTGATATATTCTAATATATTGACAGAGGGAAGAGCCTCTCCTTCCCATCCTTCTTTTAAAACATCCAATAATCCTCAGGGTTGTCGTCCATACAACAGTTCAAAAGGGGAGAACCCCGTAGAGGCTTGTGAGACTTCCCGATAAGCAAAGAGCACGAGGGGGAGGAGCTGATCCCAGTTCCTCCCGTCCCCGCTGACCACCTTGCGCAGCATTTGCTTGAGAGTCTGATTGAACCTCTCGACAAGACCATCGGTTTGAGGATGATACACCGCGGCCCTTAAGTGCTTTATTTTGAGTAACTTGGCCGTTTCATTGAACGTCGCCGAGGTAAAGGGCATCCCTTGATCCGTAAGGACTTCTTTAGGGACCCCGACACGTGCAAAAACACCCACTAGTTCCCGTGCGATAGCTTTAGTAGTGGCAGAGCGCAGCGGAACTGCTTCTGGATATCGGGTAGCATAATCTACAAGGACTAATATATATTTATGTCCTCGGGCCGAGGGCTCCAAAGGTCCTACTATGTTGACCCCAATACGCTCAAAGGGAACATCAATCAGGGGGAGGGGAACGAGAGGAGCACGGTCCCTCCTAGGAATTTGCCGTAATTGACATTCTGGACAAGAGATGCAAAAACGGTGAACCTCCTCATTTATTCCTGGCCAATAAAACCTGAGCTTAATCCGCTCTAAAGTCTTTTCGATGCCTAAATGGCCTCCCAGGAGGTGGGCGTGCAGGCTTCGGTGTATATGGAAGGGACTTATACAGTGGGACATAATCCCTACGGAGTCCACTAGAGGACTGTTCTGCTCTCACAGATTGTGAGGCTGGCTTACTTGAGCTATTAACTCGTCCATGGAATGAAAGTCTCCCCAGACCGGCTGGGCAAAATTATTGGGAAGACCTTTAAGTAAAATAAAGCAGGCCACCTGCTGCACAATTTGCCTTGTGTTTAATTCAAATGGCTTCAGCCATTGAGCCACTAGCTTCCAGAGAGCATAAGCTTGCTCCCGGGTTGAACTCTCCGGATCATATTCCCAAGCTTGTAGGTGTTTTACCTGCTGGTCTGGGGATAACCCATATGTCTCTGGGACCTTGGTCCCAACGGGCGGCTCAGTCCTCTCCTCTGAGAGAACATAGTAAGCCCTTTTCGTTTTCCCCCCAGGAACCAGACCACATCGGTGGGTCTCCTCCACATTCTCCCTGTGTAGGACTAGGGGCTCGTTGCCCCTTGGTGGGAGCGAAGCCTGCACCGTGCAGCTCCGGACTGCTGAGCACACCACCCACCCAGAAACACGGCCCCGGTACTCTCCTACCTGAGTATATCCAAGGTTCCTTCCCGGTTTCTTCTGGGAAAGTTGTATCCTGCCGACTACGCCACTGTAACAACAATGAGTCAGAGACATCATAAAGAGTTGGGGCAGCCACCTGTATAATATGCTCGGCTGCAAAATTGCTTCTTTTTGTACACGATGTGTATAGATCAGAGTCCAGAACAGAACTGCCTGTACTGTACTGGCAGTTTTAAAGGCCTGGAAAGGAAATGATGTCAGTGGTGCAGGAACTGGGAGTGGCGAACTCGTGTCCAGAAGTGACGTCATCCTTGGGGCCAGCAAAAGGCGGGATTTCCCGGGAAAGGTCTGCAAGGGACTGAGAGAGATAGTTAGTACACTCCGCCGCCCCCTGGCCTGGCGTAGAATTACTAGTGTTTAGGCCCTTCAGCTGTTTCCCATGTGCATGTGTATGACAGTACATAAATATAGTCAATAGATATGTAATATAATAAATAAATAATTGATATAGATAATACAGAAATTATCAGTGTATGATAATAGATGTTTAAGACATGTGCAAACATTGACAGGTCAGAATGTTTCACAGCAGAAGGATATCAAGAATGTCAAAGTACTTAAAGGTCAGTATGAGATTATCAGTTCTTTTCTACATGCACACTCTTCTTTGCAAGAAAGTGGCTTGCATGTTCTGTTTTTAGAGGTGGTTGAGGCCGTGTGGAAGATCCCAGGGGGCAGCATGTTGTTAAGAAGTCTGACAGCTTGGGGGTAAAACTATCCTGCAGCCTGGCAGATCTGGCTGTGATGCTGCAGTATCTTCTCTTGGATGGCAGAAGTGTGAAAAGTCCATGTGAGGGGTGTGAGGGTTGTAATGCTGCAGGCCTTACGGACACTGCGTTTGTAAAATATGTCCTGTAGTGAAGGGAGAGGCACCCTAATAATTTTCTCTGCTGTCTTCACTATCCTTTGCAGGCGCTTGCGGTCAGATATGTTGCAGTTTCCATACCAGACCATGATGCAGCTGGTCAGAACACTCTCAATGGTGCCTCTGTAGAACATAGTGAGGATGGAAGGGGGAAGACTTGCTCGCTTCAGCCACCTCAGGAAGTGTAGCCTCTGCTGGGCTTTCTTGATTAGTGATGAGGTGTTATTAATCCACATAAGTTCCTCAGTTATGTGCACACCAAGGAACTTGGTACTCCTAACAGTCTCCACATCTAAACTGTTGATGCTGAGTGGAATGTGGGCAGGATGTGATTTTCTGAAGTCCACGATTATCTCTTTTGTCTTGTTGACATTGAGAGATAGATTGTTGTCTTCACACCATACGGACAGTCGTTCCACCTCATCTCTATATGCTGTTTCATCATCCCTGCTTATCAGTCCCTGCACCGTTGTACCATCCGCAAACTTGATGATGTGGCTGTAGTTGTGCATGGCTGTGCAGTCGTGAGTCAGCAGGATGAAGAGCAGTGGAATAAGCATGCAGCCCTGCGGTGCTCCAGTGCTCAATGTGATGATGCTGGAAGTGCTGCAGCCCATCCGAACTGACTGGGGCCTCTCTGTCAAGAAGTCCAGGATCCAATTGCAGAGGGTGGTGTTCAGGCACAACCTGCTCACTTTTACAACCAGCTTTTGAGGGATGATTGTGTTGAAGGTGGAGCTAAAGTTTATGAATAGCATCCTGACATATGTGTCTTTTTTATCCAGATGTGCCAGGGAGAGGTGTAGGGCAGAGCATATGGCATCCTCAGTTGACCTGTTTGAGCCTTTCAAAGCATTTCATGATGACTGGCGTGAGTGCAACTGGTCGGTAGTCATTCAAGCATGTCACTGATGACTTCTTTGGCACTGATATTATGGTGGTCTACTTGAAGCATGCTGGGACTGATGACTGGCTCAGATATGTGTTGAAGATGTCTGTGAGGACACCAGCCAGTTGACTGGCACATTCTTAGAGCACACGACCAGGTATGTTGTCAGGTCCTGCAGCCTTGCGTGGATTGACTCTGGATAGAGTCTTCTTCACGTCAGTTATGGAGAGACAGAGTACCTGGTCAGTGGAGGGAAGTGTTGCTTTTCTCACAGGCTCTTTGTTCTGCGCCTCAAACCCTGCGAAGAAGTTGTTCAGCTCATCCAGTAGGGAGGCATCACCATCACTGCTGAGTGAGTTCGGCTTGTAGTTTGTAATTGTCTGAACAGCCTGCCACATACGACATGTGTCTCTGGTGCTGCTGAAGTGTTTGTTAACCCTCTGCGTGTATGCCCATTTAGCTCTCCTTATAGCGTGAGACAGGTTGGCTGTGGTCACCCTGAGGGCGGCCTTGTCTCCAGATCTGAAGGCTGCATTTCTGATCTTGAGCAGATTCTCTCGTCATCCAGGGCTTTTGGTTGGCTCTTGTGGTAACATCCTTGGTAACAGTAACATCCTCTATGCATTTGGAGATGTAGACAGTCACAGAGTCTGTGTACTCCTCCAGATTGATGGAGTCACCATTCATAGCAGCCTCCCTGAAAATGTCTCACTCTGTCAATTCTAAGCAGTCCTGGAGAGCTGAAACAGCACCAACCTGCCACCCTCTTATGTTCTTGTGGGCTGGTTTAGTGCGCTTCAGTAGGGACTTGTATGCAGGAACCATAAACATGCTGATATGGTCTGAATTGCCGAGGTGGGGGTGGGGGTGGGGTAAGGGCCGTGTAGGCATTAGGAATGCTTGTGTAAACATTGTCCAGACAGCTTCCCCCTCTAGTAGCAAAGTTCACATTCGAGAAGAATTTTGGGAGAGCTGACTTCAAGTTGGCATGATTGAAGTCTCCAGCAATAATGAAAAATGCCTCGGGGTGCGTTGTTTGCAGTTTGCTGATGATCTCTTAGAGTTATGCTAGCGCCTGGTTAGCATTTGCGTTAGGCGGGAGGTAGACGGCTACCACCAGCAAGCAGCTGTACTCCCTCGGCAGGTAGAAAGGCCGGTACCTTACCGATAAAACCTCTATCAGCGGGGAACAGTGCTGCACAACTGCAGCAATGTTCGTACACCACTCTCTGTTCACATTAACACACAGTCCCCCCCGCAGGTCTTACCGGACAAAGAGGTTTCTCTGTCCGATTGGAAGTTGGTCAGTCTGTCTAGCTGGATGGCCGAGTTTGCAATGTTTTCCTGGAGCCACGTCTCAGTGAAAATAAAGATGCAACAGTCTTTCATTTCCCACTGCAGCTTTATGTAAATCCAGCTTGTTGTCTAGCAATCGGACGTTCGCAAGAAGAATGGATGGTATCGCAGATCTAGTGGGGTTAGTTTTTCCATGTCTACGTGTGGAAGTGTATGTGTCTGTGTTTCTGGCCCGGATGTGTGGGGCAGCCCAGAAGTGCAAGGCTACAGCATGAAGCTCAAAGGAAGCGACTCTGTCACCAAAGTGAAACCGCTGTAGCTGATACACAAGCGAGGTGAGCACATCGCAAAAGTGAAACCTCCGAGGAGAGAGAAATTCGCTTAGTTGCTGATAGACAACGGAGGCAAGCACGTTGGCAAAACGAAACCGACGAGGAGCCACTAATACACAACCAATACAACTGACTGTTTGAAGTGCCAGAATCCATGGTTTCTAGGAGCCCGGGCTTTTTACAGCACAGGCTTATACAACTAGTATACAGTATATATGTAAATAATTATATATATATTATTCAGATGTTATATATATCTGAAATGTAACCAGCAAAGGGAGCAAAAATATTAATCCTGAGCTTAACACACCACAGTTGATTTTGTGCCCTGACTCTCTCACTACCTAAAATTACCTACCCCTGAATACCCTACTGATACTATCTATTACAACTACTAATCTCCGTAATAAAAAATTAAAGAGAAAATTATTAGTTTGAAAACAAACACACAGCAATAATGACTATTATATTAAATTAAATCCCCTTAAATTTTAATCCCACAATACCTTCCCTATTTTTATACCCATGGTTTATGTAAGGAAATGAAAAAGTGCAAAGATCCTTCCTAAGCATTTAAATTAAAAACGGGCAAGAATTTCTATTTATTAGCAATGTCCAAAAGCATTGTGCAGACATATTTATATATTTTAATAAAAGCATTGGTGATCTCTATTTGGATTGAAATGGTTATGGCTAAGGAATGCCTCAGTTTTGTCATTATTCCACAAATTACTCTTTAGTATTGTATAAGGAAGTCGGGAGTGACAAAGAAGTATGTAAGAGTGGTACAGAATATGTATGAGGGAAGTATGACTGTGTTGATGTTTGTAGTAGGAGTGACAGGTGCATTTAAGGTGGAGGTGGTCTTACATCAGGGATTGGCTCTGAGGCCTTGCTTCGAGAACCTGGAGAGGTGGAGATATGCTCTAGAATGGAGAGGAATGAAAGTCAGTAGGACCAAGATAGAATACATGTGTGTGAATGAGAGGGGAGATCAGAGGAATGGTGAGGATGCAGAGAGTCTTTGCAGGTGGATGAGTTTAAATACTTGGGATCAACAGTACAGAGTAATGGGGAGTGTGGAAAAGAGGTGAAGAAGACAGTGCAGGCAGGGTGGATTGGGTGGAGAAAAGTGTTAGGAGTGCTTTGTGACAGATGGGTATCAGCAAGAGTGAAAGGGAAGGTCTACAAAACGGTAGTAAGACCAACTATGTTATAAAGGGTGTAGACGGTCGCACTGACCAAAAAACAGGAGACAGAGTTGAAGGTGGTTTAGTTAAAGATGTTGAGATTTGCATTGGGTGTGATGAGGATGGACAGGATTAGGAACAAATGCATTAGAGGGTCAGTTTGGACGATTTGGAGGCAAAGCTAGAGAGGCGAGATTGCGTTGGTTTGAACATGTGCAGCGGAGAGATGCTGGGTATATTGGGAGAAGGATGCTAAGGATGGAGCTGCCAGTTAAGAGGAGGTTTATGTATGTAGTGGATATGCATGTGGTGGGTGTGACGTAGCAAGATGCAGAGGACAGGAAGACATAGAAACAGATGATCCACTGTGGTGACTCCCAATGGGAGCAGCTGAAAGAAAAAGAAGATATAAAGCAGCAAGGTGGTACAGTGATTAATGCAGCTTGTTGACTGACATATTATATTGGGTTCAAATCCTACACCAAGTAATGAAGTGTGCCATTTACAAATTCAGTAATATATGCAGTATCTCCTGGAATTTTTTTCTCAGGGTGCTCCTGTTTTTCTTCCTTATCTCTCAGATGTAAATACTTCACTTACAGTACCGCCTCATAGCACATGGGTGACAAATTAACAATAACCAATCATGACACAGATAAAAGTGATGTATTTAACTTGTAATAAATACCATTCAGTGTAAAATCCCGATCAGGCTCTACCAGCAAAACTCCACTGGAATTCAGAAAGATGTATACAACAATCGCTGTCTTTGAGGGGTTCTCACTGCTCTGACCATTATCTCCTCCCGGTGGTATCAGAGCATGCAGTTGTTTGAAAGGTGGAAAGTTATGGAAGGCTGCAACACAAAGGTCTGTGGATTGAACAAGCAAGCAGTTGTGGTACTCCAGCTTGTCCGGGGTCTACCGGTTATCAGGTTTCCAAGTGTAAGGCTGTGGTACCGTCTTTTAGAACTTTAAGGCACTATTGTTTTTATAACAGAAACCAATTGGTATTTAAATAGAAGCTTTGCTCCTTATTACTTGAATACTTGGAATTAAAGAACTTTCTCTATGTTTTTCTTGCCTTTGTCATAGACTGTTTCAGCATTACAGCATAGAAACAGCAAAAAGCAAGATGGTATAATATGTAATACATAAAAAGGAAAAGTAACCAAAGTATCTTATTATTATTACTATTAAGAAGAAGAAGTAGAAGAAGAAATTAAATAAAATAATATTTCATAACAGGTTATGCATATGGAAGTAAAGCTCTTGAATAAACAGACCACAGTGACATACTGAACAATGATTGAACTTCATGGATGCATACAAGCCTCCAGTCTTCTATAACCTTGAATTGGATTGAGCAGGTTTGTGGATGTAATGATATGTTATGTTATGGTACTTCATATATAGCCACACTCAAATAATTAAATTTAATTATATCAGCACTGAGTTCCCCAGACAGCTCATATTTGGGAAAGCTTATGGATCTACAGACAAAGAGTATTCTGATTCAAGTGGAAGTTCACCATGACACTGAGAGTGAGTAAGCTATTACATTTGTTTACCCTCCATCATTTAAATGAGACATGAAAATAATGCAGTTCTATTGCAAATCAACCAACAGCAGCTATGATTCACAGATTAAACTCTTGTAAAGTGCCTCAAGAACCCTTTGTAGATGACAGATGCTATTTAAATTCTGTCATTATAAATGTAATGTATCTCATATAAATATATCCAATTATTTATTGAAGTAATTGTTCCGTGGCAATGCATCAGGATCCCCTAATTGACACGGATTGTTAAATAAACACAGAAAGACAGCAGGCTAGGAAAACACAGTGGGTCATCCTTCTTTAACTTATTAAGAATTCATGGCATTATAGGTTTTGAAAGTGGCCGTATAAAGAAGGGAAACCCCACAGGAGGGTGCCTGATGCAGAGTCACAGCGAGTGCTGTTTTGTTTTCTAATGAAGTCAGCTGCTATATATAGCTTGCCAGACTGATGGCTCACGAGATGAGCTGGCATCTGTGAAAGCGCAACACTAAACCATTATGGATTTATGGCTTCAAAAAAAAAAAAAAATAGAGTGAAACAAATGTTTTTGATGCTCTTAAGATATCTGAAATGCACTTTCCCTTTCTCTTCACAGATACCTATCAACCAAGATGATGCTCTTATACAAAGCATAAAGTGAATTCATATTTATTTTATGCAGAATGCTATGAATTTATATGATAATAAAAACTGCATGTGGCTTCCATTTATTTATCTGCAATGCACCAGTACATTTCATTCGGAATCTGTTCTACAGAGGGGTTTGTAGAGAGTGCTACTCATGGAAAGAAAAAAAGAAAACTCTGTTTTTTAATATCCCTGTCACCAATAAATTAAATTTCTTTAATATAAAAAGAGAAAGCAAATTTCTAGACTTGTTATTAATATTGCAAGTTCAGAGGCTCCCTCGCCACTGAGATAAATTGAAATAAGAATAAAAAGACTACAACCAAAATGTGGCCATAAATTGTGCAACTAAGGATGTTGCCGGTTATTAAAAATCACACTGAAATGGCTAATGTTGGGCTCTAGAGTGGTTTGGTTTATAAAACAGTTTTGATGAAATACCAGGACATAGGCACTATAAAACAGTATTGTAAATGATTGTATTAGTTTAGGTTATATAACAATACAATACAACACAATTTTTTTTTGTATAGCCCAAAATCACACAAGAAGTGCCGCAATGAGCTTTAACAGTCCCTCCCATTTGACAGCCCCCCAGCCTTGACTCTGTAAGAAGACAAGGAAAAACTCTCCAAAAAAATGGAAGGAACCTTGGAAAAGGCAGTTCAAAGAGAGACCACTTTCCAGGTAGGTTGGGCATGCAGTGGATGTCAAAAAAAGGGGAGTAATACAATACAATACAATACAATACAATACACAGAACAGAACACAAGTAATCCTCAATACAATATAATAGAAATGCAATAGAAATATTACAAGTACAGAGCAGACTTCAACATTAGATGATTTTACATAATACAATTTGGATTTGTTCAAAGTCCAGGAGACCTCGGCCATCAAGCTGCCTCCCCCTATTGGCCATTTCACAGCTGAGACAGCCCTGGGCCAATCCAATGAAAGGACTCCTCTACCCAACGATTCCTGTAATCCCCATTCAGAGATGACTTTACCTTAGGCAGGCAAAACAATTTGGCAGTAGACCCGTGGCACCAATTGCCACATTTGAGTACTGAGAACAGAAACAGAATAGGTGAGGGTTAGTAACAAATTATAACTGTCATATTACTTATGTTTTAGTGCTAATGACTAACAACAGAGATGCAGTCTGTACAGTTAATCAGCAGCTCTAGTCAGGATATGCTAAACTGAAGTAGTGAGTCTTCAGCCGGGATTTAAAAGCTGAGACCGAAGGGGCATCTCTTATAGTAGCAGGCAGACCATTCCACAGTTTAGGGGGCCTGTAACTAAAAGCTCAACCTCCCACTGTTATTTTATGAATGCTTGGAATTATAAGCAGACCAGCATCCTGAGATCTTAATGTACGTTCTGGTTTGTAAGTCATGATAAGTTCAGTTAAGTACCCTGACTTTTACCTTTACCTGACCCGGAAGTGCTGGATAATCACATGGACTGAGGGCTCAGAAGCACTTCTGGGTCATGGACTATAAAGGACTGTGGGAAATCCCAGACAGATGAGCTGAGTTGGGAGGCAGGGTGACTAAGCATCTGCGAGTGGAGGATTGTGTATTGTATTGGTTTATTGGAGTATTGTGGAGTGGTGGTGCTTTGTGCACAGTATTATTATAATAAATAATTATTGGACTTTTTACCTGGTGTCTGACGCATTGTCCGAGGGTTCAAGGGAGCGAGAGCGCCCCCTATCTGTCAGAGTGGCATAGCCGACAGGATTCTCTGGCGTCTACTTTCAGAGGACCTGTATATAAAAATTTCTGTTGACAGAGAACCCCAAGAAGACAGAGTAGACACGCAGAAAAAATCACCTAAACCCACCTTTACCAAGGACGTCATGGGGAAGAAGAAGGCAAGGCAGAGCAACAGCGGAAGTTCCATGTTTGTCATGGCCGACACTCAGGATGAGTGACAAGGCGGCAACTCGGATTGGGAAAAGCCTCCAGACAAAGAGGACTTCAACGAGTTAAGTGCAGGGGATATAATTGATAATATATTTAAAATAACTCATTTTGTACCGTGCACATACCTCGGAGAAGATCATCCGAAGGTTCTGCACGATGCAGGAGAAAATCCCAAGGACGGTGTTGCGCTCTTGTTCGGCCAGATGAACAATACAGAGGGCTTCCGCATGTCCGGTGCCGGCGAGGGACACGTGATCCAACCCGATGTGTTGTGGGAAGGGCAAGGTCCTCGTCCTGCTGTTTTCGACTTCGCCCTCAGAAAGACGGACTTAGCCTTTCCGAAGGGGAAGGGGGAGGCGAGCGAAGCATCGCTCAACCCACAAGAAAGTAAGGAGGGCTGGGAAATGGCTGGTCGATCTGCTGACAGATTATTAAAGGCAGATTGCAGTCAGCCAAAGATGGTGACCCGGTCCTCAACCAAACAGAACTCCAATTCCCAGAAGCCCTTGCAAAGCCCGTCAGAGCACGTGCCAGGAGACACATGCTCATTGGCTCCCAGTCAGAGGGTAAGGCTAGTGATTGCCTGGGCCTACCTTTAGCTGAATTGAATAATAATATGGACGTGCGGGAGCTGGAAAAGCTACTCCAGCCCGTACATGCTTTCTTGCAGGTAGTGACGACAATTGAGAAGATCGTCGGGGAGCTGGGAGCAGTGGCCAAAGCGCCGTTGAGAAAGGTGAAGGAATACCTGTGGCGGTTTGGTCAGGAGCCTCCCGTATTATTTGATTTGGCGGTACAGGTAAGTACTACCAGTACCATACATCATAGAGGGACACAGAGTGACACGGGCCCGCGGTTAATTAGTAGCGGGTGCCAAGTCACCGCGAGCCCTACAAAAGAGGCGGAAATGATGACCGTTGGCTTGGTGGAAGGGTCGATCGAGCTGGAGCAGCTGGATGGTGCTGTCTCCCGGAACGATCTGATCTTGAAGACACCGAAGCCGGTCATATATAAATCAAAGGGGATTCAGACATTAAAGGGGCTTTCTCATACACAAAGAGAGACCCAAACTGTGGATAAGCCCCAGATTAAACAGGAGATCCTAAAAATGGAGCACGGGTCTCCTGACAAAATAGAAAAGAGAATTGGGACATCAGAGGAGGCCGTAGAAACCTCCTTGGTGGAAAAAGGGGCGGGGCCAGAGTTTCCTAGGTGTTTCCAGTCTCGCAGAGGGATACAAACTGGAGGACGGCGGCTATGCTACGACTGCTGCCGACCGGGCCACGTATGGCAAAGTTGTCCTCGGATGACAGGGGATCAGAGGGGTTCCCTATACAACGTTCCCCCTAGGTTCTCCAAAGAGTCTCTATTACATAGCCAAGGCCTGACCCATGGATCCTCCTGGAGGAAGATGTCCCTCGCAAACCTTGGTTCTTCAATGGGGGGGGGGGGGGGGGGGGAGTACTGTGAGATATGGCCGGCCATTCATCCCGGTCAATACCCCCAGGCCGCCAGATGGAGCCCTCCTTGCAGCATGGAGGTGCCCCGGATGCCAGCAGGGAAATATAGACAGTGGACTTTTAATGCACATCCCTGCTGGATACCATGGGGGCCACCAGGAGTCGCTGCAGGGAGGCCCAGGGACTGTTATTTGCCCTATAACCCGGAAGTGCATCTTAGTCACGGAGACAGAGGGAATGACATACTTCAGGGATAAAGAAGAAGAGTTTTTCCTGACCCGGAAATGCTGGATAATGACATGGACTGAGGGCTCAGAAGCACTTCCGGGTCATGGATTATAAAGGACTGTGGGAAATCCTAGACAGGCAAGATGAGTTGGGAGGCAGGGTGACTAAGCATCTGGGAGTGGAGGATTGTGTATTGTATTGGTTTATTGGAGTATTGTGGAGTGGTGGTGCTTTGTGTACAGTATTATTATAATAAATAATTATTGGACTTTTTACCTGGTGTCTGACGCATTGTCCGAGGGTTCAAGGGAGTGACTATCTGTCATAATATGTTAAGAGGAGGATTTTGAAATCTGCCCTAAACCTAACCGGGAGCAAGTGTAAGGATTTAAGAATTTATGTGTTCATATTTTCTTGTTCTTGTAGTAATTCATTTTGGATTAACTGGAAGCTGTATAAAGAACAATTTGAACTTCCAGTGAACACCACATTGCAGTAGTCAATCCTACTAGAAATAAATGAATGGATTAATTTCTCAGTATCCTGCATATTTAGATAACACCTTAATTTCCCAGCATTTTTAAGATGGAAGAAACAAGATTTGGACAACTTTGTAATATGCACTTTAAATGACATGCTACAGTCAAAGATAATTCCTAGATTTCAGGCTGATTCAGTAAAATGAATGGGGATTCCAACTGAGTTAAATGATGACAAAATATTGTTGCGATCAGCGTCATTCACTCCAATATTTAACATTTCTGTTTTATTGGTGTTTAAAGACAAGTAGTTCTCATCCATCCACTCCTTTAATTCACTAACACAACTAAAGACAATTGGAGAAACATCATTTGGTCTAAAAGAAAGGTATAACTGGGTGTCATCTGCTTACAAGTGAAAATTAACATTATGTTTTCTAATGATAGATCCCAGTGAAAGCATGTAAAGTGAAAACATATTTAAGGGACAGCCGGAAGTTTACCCCAGCCGGGACACCCCTGTGACAGAAGGATGGGGGAAGGCAGCTTACCAGGGACACTGCCTCCCCCAGGATGATGAATGGCAGCTTTCTTGGACTGCAGCAGTGCCCCGGATGCCCACAGGGCACTATGGGACTTGGAATTTGGCAACACAGCCCTGCTGGGTACCATGGGTACCGCCAGGAGGCACTCCAGGGAGACTGGGGAGTCCCTACTGTTTGCATAGCCCGGAAGAACTCCAAAGTCACAGGGACGGAAGCACAGAAGTACTTCCGAGCTAAAGAAAACCTCAAGTCCTATATATTTATCAATTTGTGTATTTATTTATTTGAACAGCTTCTGTCTACCTATATGCTTTTCAAGGTAATAATATACATAGATGGAGATATAAGGAATATCTCATGGTGTAAGAAAACGCAGGGTCGAAAAATTAATGGTCATATTTTGAATATATTTGCAAATTGCAGTGGATGAGGTGTTCAGTCTGAAATTGAAAATACAGTAGGTTCAAAGGAAGTTAGAGAATCTAGGATTACAAAAGGTGCAAATCCTTCTGCTTTTCCAGAACTTCCATATTAAATGTAATTATGTGTCAAATACCAAGAAGGATTTAAACACATTTACAAAAATACAGAATAAAAGTCCCAATTTATAAAGCTACATGCATCGCAGCTGACAGCTAGGTGTTTAATAGATGGTCCTATGCAATTCCCAGTTTAAGCAGAATTGAAGGACTTAACCTTGTCCCAGCAGTTACAGCTAAATAAATCAATAAACCAGGAAAATATGACATGCAGCGCAAAAGGGAAAGTATGTTGCATCAAAAATGTAAGATGAAATACAAAGAAGTTAGGATTTTAGTTTCAAGGGGGACACAGGAGGAAATGCTAGTAAAATATGGTAAAAGTTAACTAATGTGCTTCGCAACTGAGATTTAATAATGCATGGCTGAAATAGTAACACCTCCAGAGCCAGATTTGTACTGACCCAAAAAATATCTGGCACAACATATGGTACCTTCTAAAAAGAGATTTTTGTGAAATAAAAAATTAAGGTGAAATACACCCTCAAACTCTAACTGAGTGTTTGCCATCTGCCTGAACACATTGGTTAAATAATTGAAAAGAGCTAATACTTCAATAAGGCCAATAGCATTTATAACAATTTTACAAACTTGTGGAGATCATTCATTCCATCAATTGTTTTAGCTAGCTCTTAGGTAACTTGCATCAATTACTTATCCAAATTCTCTTTCAAAGTTTCCACTTTAACCACATGACTCATTAGCTTTTTCAATATTCCCATGGCCCTTTGTAGGAAGAAGTACTTCCTCCATCTTCTGTCTTGGGATTTATTCTGCATTTCAGTGTAACTCAAACAGACTGTTGTTCAAATCAGTTTTGTAAATTTCTTTTCTCCAATACAGGTATTTTAATGCAACACAATATCAAAAAGTAATTGACTAAAGCAACAGAGCACAGTGGCTAATTAATCATAAACATTCTTGTTGAGGAGCATGCAGGGAACTCAGATATTCCAAGTGAGAGTCTTCTATTTCCATTCATTCACTTTCTGCCACTTATCTGGAGTCTTTGATTTATTAGACACAAACAGTGCCAGTGCTAGGTTATTTTGCACCATAGGCCAAGCTTATTACTGTGCTCACCAACTGTTTCATAGCTAATCCTTGTGGCTGGTCCCCCCTAATATGACCTGTACCATAGGTAAATGTCTAATTCACCTTAATGGTGGTGCCAACCCTGGACACAAAGCAGGACTGTCCAAATGCAGAAATCTGATATGATGAAGGTCAAGGAGTGGCCTCAGTGGACTAAATATTTTGAGTGGCAAAGGGTGTTTATAGGGCTTAAATTTACAGTCTATTGAAAACCAAGTGCACACTACAAGGAGAATATACTCACATTGGAATAAATCACTAAGTACAACTCCATTGTAACAAAGCAAGATGCACATTTTAAAGTTTGCAGAAAACCAATTTTTGATCAAGAAAAACGTATTATTAGACAAGTAGCTACAAGTGTTATGGAAAGCTTGATACTGAATTAGCAAGACACAGAAGATAAAAAAACACACAGAACAGCAGAACGTTTTGAGGAAAAACATTAAACATGCAGAATTACAAATACTATGAAATATGAATATTAGAGTTGTGATAACTAGCAGGAGTTTGTTAAGCATGAGTGCCAACAATGTTGTAAAAGGCAGGACAATGTCCAAGAAAAGAACCCCAATGAAGAGAGTTTTCATATAGACAGACAGAGAACAGGTTTACACAGCTTCCTTTGGGAAGACCATATACTCTGCCAGTGTGACAGGTACCTTCAAGGGCAAAAAGGTGGAAAAGAGATGTTGGTATCAAAGCTGAAAGATGCCCACCAGAGCACTAGCAGATGGCAAATCAAGCTGAGCAGTTTTGATATTGAAGAGCAGGTGACTTATTAGCCAATGTCATGGTGTCTGACACTCTAAATAAAAGAAAGTGAAGCAGAAAGCAGTTCAAATTGATTGTTCACATTGAGTATTCAATTGACACACCCTCATTGAAATGTGAGAAAAAACACATTACCTAGAGACAAAACAAACACATAAAGAAGGAATATTCAAACTGTACACAAGCAGTGACCAAACAGTATTCTAGCCTGCTCCCCTACAGCTGGATGGTAGTGTAATCATCATGCCACCATACTTCCTAAATAGTTGTGATAAAACTGTAAATGAAAAGGCCTTTAAATAGCTAACATGTAATAGCTTGCATTTTGCTCAGTGGGTCAAAGTTAAAAATCATAACATTCTCAGGATTGCAGGGAACTGGAGTCTATCCTAGCAGTACTGTTTGCAAAGTTTGGAGGTCTTGCCATTTCATTCAAAAATCATCCATCATAATTAAAATTTAAAAATGGTAATTACCCTTTGCTATATTTTAACAATAGAGACCTGGAGCCTCATGTATAAATGGTGAGTACGCACAAAAATGTTGTGTACGCCCATTTCCATGCTCACAAAATGCACGTTTTGGCTCAGTTTTGCAAACTGGCGGCACTCAGTGTCAAAGTAGTGCCACTGTTCCTGTGTGGTTTCTCTTTACTTTTTAGATTCATATCCCTGACGTGGCTTTATCAAATACACTGAAATTAACTGCACATTGTTTTTTAGTTTAAGGCATCACATTGTTTATTTTTCATTGTTTTTATCATATTATTATTATTACTTTTATTATTATTATTTTATCATTTATTAGGAAAATAAGTTTATGGAGGATTTGCATACTGAATCTCATTGTGCCATACAATAACAATAAAGGAATTCAATTCAGTACAATAGAAGAGAGTGTGTATTTACATATTATGACGACTGTCTTCTAAGTCGATTTAGATTTCCAAGTGCTATCTTCTTGGAGCTCCTGATAATCATTTTAAGATGAAATGCAGTAAAGTATGTACAGTATATTACATTATACAGATACATTTTTAACTTCATTTAAATAATGTATACCGTTAATAACTAAACGTGTGGAAATGGTCGACAACGGTAGCGATGAGCTAGCAGCCCATTTAGGGATTGTTCCTGCCTCGCGCTGTATGCTTGCTGGGACTGGTGCAACCCTGTATGGATAGATGGATAGAATAATTAAACACATACTACGAAGATATTTCAATGTTCCTTAAAAGTTTTGAAGAATCTGCATTTTAAGCCTGACATTTATTAAAGAACTTACTGTTTGGTGATTGGTTACTTGGAGAAAGAAAAGGAAGGACAGGAATTGGGAGTTAATACATTTACTGCTGCAATAAATTATTTCATTGAGGGTTGTGCACGGTGTAGCAAGCATCTTGTGGGAGGCAGGAACAATCTCTGGACAGGGTTCCAGCTCGTCACTACCACTGCGCCACTGTGCTTCCCTTGTGTAATACATGCTTTAATTTCTGTCATCATGAAAATGATATCAAGTATACATCTTAGTATTTATTTTGTTCATAGAGATGTAATATCATGAATGTAATGTATTCTGTGTCCTGTCAGTGTTAAGAGAAAGTCCATTTAAGAAGGACGTATTGATTCACATACACAGAGTACATAGAAGAACACATAGAATACGAAGCATTTAACGTGCTACTTTGGTTATGATGGGAATTTGAGAAACTAGTAAATTAAACAATTTTAAGATGAAATTTATGATGTTCTACTTCAATGACAAAATAATCAACGTGATTAAAGAGGACATTTCAAGATTAAAGTTGACATTTCAAGCTTTTTTTTCCACTTTGTCCCTAACTTTTTCTTTTCTCTGTATCCTAATAAGCTTCCATATGACACTCAGACGGTGGGCTATGGTCACCTTTTCACGGCAACTTTGATATCTGATCATTTCTTTTTTATTTTGGGCACTGTGCAACTTTCTGAACTTAAACTTTCGATCAGCTTCCTTTTGTTGTTTATACAACTATTTAAACCAACAAATAGTACGTTTTTCCTTTCCTCCACTTGGCATTTGCTGAAATTCTTCTTTTTTCCCCGTGCTTTTGCCATTGTCTTTTCACAGAATGCTGTACTTAATGGAATATTTATATTGATTTGCATATTCAAAGATGCGTATTTCTGGGAGGAGATAGGCACGTACACAAGCATTACATTTCATGCTGACCAGGATTTATGTACAGCAAATGCGTGGAAGTTGGCTTACACACGGTTTTCTGCATCTGAATTTTTTTGTGCATACGCACATTTCGATTTTTGCCTGTACGCCATGTTTTAGTGTGAATTTCACACATGCCGTTATGCATGAGGCCCCTGGAGTTTCAAAATCAAGCCTTGAAAATAATTTGTTGAACAACAAGGAACAAAATTATCATCAGCAATTTTCATTTTCATCATGAATACCACCTGTTGTGATTAGGAGTCCCAAACACAGCAAAATTCATGTGAGGCCTCTTAAAAGGACCATAAAGGCAGGGCCTAAACCAGCCTGCCCAAAGAGACTCACCCAAAATCTAGTTATCCTCAAAACTGATAACTGCATGTTTTGGGCCCAGCAGAGTCCACAAATGAAAAGCTGGCAAAATAATTAGAAATGTCCCAAAATACAGTAATCCCTCACTTATCGCGGGAGATAGGTTCCAAGGCCGACTGTGATAACTGAATTTCTCCAAAGTAGGGACACCATATTTATTTAATTATTTAACGTGTATTTGGATGTTTTTAAACCCTCCCTGTATTGTTTACAACCCACCCTTTACTCTATTAATAACAGGGACAACTGCTAAGCAATATGAAATCGGTAGATAAGTTTACACTTACTGTATAGCGAAGTACACGTAGCAGCTTGTAGGCGGTCATGACGTCGTCGACCTTGTTGCAAAGATTCCTAAAGCAGATTCCATCCAGACTACTGCCTTATCACGTCCACTTGCAACTCGTTTTGCGCCCTGGTTAAAGGACACTGCAGCCATAGATCTTATATGCTTTTCCTTCTTTTTAAATAAAAAGAATTGTGGACTCATTGATGCTGTAATGGTGTCCTGCAGCGGTGTAGCTGTTCCCTTCCTTTAACATATCCAAAACTTTTACCTTTTCTGCAATCATTTGCATCTTCTGTTGGCGCTTGGACACGGCCCCTGAAGCAGTAGCACGTTAATGCTGAATGAGTGAGATGAGACTTCCTGGTTAATGCAGCACTCCGTCGCTGAGCCAATCAGCAGCACACAGGAACTTAACTGCGTGCTCTGATTGGGTAGCTTCTCTGCCATCCGCCAATAGCATCTCTTGTATGAAATCAACTGGGCAAACCAACTTAGGATGCAAGTACCAGAAGTAAAAAGACCCATTGTCCTCAGAAACCCGCGAAGCAGCGAAAAATCCGCATTATATATTTAGATATGCTTACATATAAAATCCGCGAAGTTGTGAATCCGCGAAAAGTGAACCGCGATGTAGCGAGGGATTACTGTATAGCAAAAACTCCTCTAGAAAAGGATAACCAAAAACCTTTAACTTGCATGAAAAGGGCAAACGAGAAATTGTTATGAAGAGAATAGAAAAGAACAAGCAAAATGCTCAAAAGAGCAAAAATAGGTAAAAAGCAATTGCCTAAAAGGCAATCCTGAGCAAACAAAGTCACAATCTGCAAATCCAGAAAACAGAAACCTAAAACCAAAAAAAAAATCAAAGAACCATAAGCAGCAGCAGAAAATAAGAAGAAGACAAACAAGAAGAAGAGGAAGAAATGACATCACCCAAAAACTCTCCTGAATTTTAGTTCCTCAGCTCTGGCCTTGAATAGCCAGAGTGAAGGCTGAAAAGGTGTGATGTCAGGTTGGCACTGCCTCCAGGGGCTCCACCCACAGAACACAAGGCACATAATGTTTGAACATTTGAAGACATACTGCAGTACATAACTACTAAAATACCAAGACATAACAATAAAATATGACAAATAATTCATAATTAAGAAAACCAATAATAAAACACAAAATATCCTTAAATAGGCGGCACGGTGGCGCAGTGGGTAGCGCTGCTGCCTCGCAGTTGGGAGATCTGGGGACCTGGGTTCACTTCCCAGGTCCTCCCTGTGTGGAGTTTGCATGTTCTCCCTGCGTGGGTTTCCTCCGGGCGCTCCGGTTTCCTCCCACAGTCCAAAGACATGCAGGTTAGGTGGATTCTAAATTGGCCCTAGTGTGTGCTTGGTGTGTGGGTGTGTTTGTGTGTGTCCTGCGGTGGGTTGGCACCCTGCCCGGGATTGGTTCCTGCCTTGTGCCCTGTGTTGGCTGGGATTGGCTCCAGCAGACCCCCATGACCCTGTGTTCGGATTCAGCGGGTTGGAAAATGGATGGATGGATGGATAGTATTTTATAGCAGTGCTTGAAAACTGAAACTTGCAAATGAATTTGCATTTGACCTCAACATATTCTTTCTTTTAAAGCTTGGGGTTGTATTGTATACAGGCAGTGCCTCTCTTTCATTCAGAAATGGAATTGTCTAGCAATTTTGTCTGGATATATTTTTGTAATGGAATTTACAAAATGTTCTGGGGGTTTTGGCAATTAGAAAATCAGAATTTACCTTTATTGCCTTACTAGAATTTTCCTTGATTATGTCAATGTGATACCCATAAAATACAATGATTGCAACAATGCCATTTTGTTTTTACCTTCAATGCCACCATTTTGTGTTTCCGTCATAACGATTCGGTATTCAGGGGAGAGGCCTCAGAAGTTACATGACTGTGCATCACACAAGTGATTGCATAAGTGGTCATTGTAGTGATCTGACTATCAACCTAGATTTTGGATATTTTTTACATTATTTTCTGGCATATTGACTTTCTTACTGCTTACTGACTATATTTCCAGTTTGGTGACTTTTGCTTTGTTGCTAATGGTTCTGACTTTTCGGTTTTGACTCTCACTAATCTTTTCACCACATATATCTCCTGGTCCTGTTCCCTTTTTTCAGTCTCAGCTGAGTCTGCCTTATTTTCTCACAGTGGTAGAACAAGCAGTTATCTCCCCTTGAGGCGTCTGAGCTACTGCAATTCTTGTCAAGCCAAAAGCAAGCAATTACATTTTCTGTTTTGAAATCTCTCTAAATTTCCAATGGCTTAAACTGTGAGCCCAAACTCACAAAGAAAGAAGAAAAGAAAATACAAAATTGTGGCATTTACATGTTATTAAGAAACTAATATGATTATTAAGAGGCAATACAGACAGAGGATTGAGACTAGGTAATGAACAGCACAGTTATAGCAAAAAAACAAGAAGAAGTCAGGAACCAGAAACGCATACAAGAATTAAAACAAGCCAAAACTAGAGATACTAAACAAAAGTCCAAGAAGTAAAAGCAAGAGGTCCTAACAGTAAATTCTACTCAGGATCACCTTTTTAGTTTCCACAAATTCTAAAGAAGAAATGTAATAGGTTTTTTTAACAAAGAAATCTGATTCAAGGACTGGGCCGGTTCTAGACAGGCATATATGAGGGGGCACATGGTGGTGACGGAGGCGGGAAAGGGGTGGGGGGGGGGGGTTTTGGGGGTTGTTAGTGCTCTGGGTAACTGTTTTTGTCATGTAATGGATTGCACTTTGTCAGGCCTCTACCCTAAGACCTTTCCAACTTGGGTGTCCCACCTGAAGGCTAAGCTTCTTCTGGTGTAGCTCTTAGGGTCACTGAGGCACGCAAACCCCCTGACCACGATAAGGTGGCAATCCCTCAGGAAGAAAACTGAAAAATAAAATGACAAAAAATAAAATAAAATATTCCTCATCAGATTATAACAAATAAAAACATGACATTTACCTTAATTGGATGGCCTATATCAAATATATTCGAACCCAACAATAACACTTCTCACTATTGCCAATATTAACAAAACTAAAAAGGATAGGCCAAGATATAAAAAAAAATCAATTCACCAAGTCTTGAAAAATAAAACTGAAAAATAGAATTAAAAAAATAAAATAAAATAAAGAATAAAATAAAATATCCGTCCAGATCTTTACAACCAACAACATAAAATGTATCTTAATTGGATGGCCTAATTCTCAAATAAATTTGCAAAATAAAGTAAGAATAAAATAAGATCTCCTCAATATAGCCAATATTTATAAAACTATAAAGGGTTGGCATAGTAATTAAAAAAAAAACAATTCACCATGTCTTTTCCTACAATTCTCAAACTAATTTGTAGAACACAACAGATTTAGAACAGAACATTTGAACTTTTTTCTTCTTTTTTTGTCTTTTTGTCTTGTTTTAAGTTTGTTTGATTTGCAAGCAACTGAACTCTCTGTTTGCAACTGAACAGCTCCACTCTCCTTTCTCCTCAATCCACTCTACAACAACAGTCTCCTGTTTCCCTTTGCAAAAACTCTTACAAATTCATCCATATCCAAGTTATTTGTTATGGACTTCTCATGGGCCAAGATCACCAAATTCCTCTTTCTTTTATGTAACATGGTGCAACGACAGGGGGTTAGGACCCGTAACAAAGTGGAGAAGGAACTCTCACACGATGCTGAAGACACACCAATTACCAGGGCTGTTACATACAATTTATGCAACTCAGGAAAGGCTTCCTTGTACTCCTGTAGGAGTTTACACACAGTGGACAGATCTGTTTCCTTTGAACATTTTTTGAGCAGCATCTGTTTTGCCACAAGAACTTCATTTTCCAGACTTACAACATCTGCTACAGTGCCAGCCATCACAGCCAGAGGGTGCAACAGGGTGGGATCTAGAAATGTGCTAGATTTGGGTGCAAGACTAGATGTGGCTCTCATCAGGTCAATATTCTTGTGTGAAAATCTAGTTTCCATTTCTGAAATGGCCCTGTCAAGGATGTTGAGCAGGGATCTTTTCAGAGACTGATGGGGGGAAATGGTAGGGTCACCAGAGTCTGTATGGCCCAAAGTTGAGAGCACAACACTTTGACCTAGGTGTTTGCTCATTGTTCTCCTTCTCTTTGTTGGATGTGACTCATCCTCAGCAGGAGATGACATTCCCCAACAGTCATCCTCACGGATGTTTTTTAAGGAGCCCAGTGCTGCACTAACAACCTCAGAAGCACTGCAGAGATCAACTGACTGAGACTGTAGAATAGCATTTGCTGGTTTCAAGACACCAAGCACCCGCACTAGGAACTTTCCAATCTCAAAGAAGTGATGCCTCTTAATTTGGCATAGCAGGCCTGATGCCTCGGTGCACAGGTCAACTGCAGCATCATCATCCTCTGTCATCTCAGATAGGATACTAAGGATTTGTTCTTGATTGTCCACAGTGCACCTTGTCACCTCATAGTGGCTTGTCCATCTGATCTCAAGCAGCCTTTTTAGACAAGGTGCATCATGTTTATGAGCACATAATGGTGGTGAAAAAAGTTGTAGAGTTAACTAGATAGGCTAAAAAATCTTTTTGTACACGGCTCACTCTGCATGGCATGCACAACCACTAAGTGCAGTTGGTGGTTGTAGCAGTGGATGTATGGGACATATCTGTCAAGCCTCTTTTGGAGCAGAGCTTGTACACCACCTCTAACCCCACTCATCAGAGAAGCCCCATCTTAACACTGGCTAAGTATACTGTCAGCACTGTAGCCAGCATCAGAAAGGTGTAACAGTATCTCAGAGGTGATGTACTCTGCATCAAGTTGTTGCAAGTCAAGCAACCCAATAAGATGCTCCTCTGGCATGGAATTTCTGACCAACCATATTATCACAGACAAATTTTCCACATTGCACCTATCCCTGGTCCCATCACTTTTGAGACAAAACCTGGCAGAATCAGCACTTTCATATTTTTTCCTGACCTCTCCAAGCGCCATGTCACCCAGTGTTTGGATAATTTCATTTTGGATATCCTTAGATGTGTATTTTGCATTTTTTGGGATACCCTTAGCAATGCTTGCTAGCTTCTCATCCTTCTCTAAGGTATATTCCATCAGTTTTAGAAAAATACCCGAAGCAATGTCATCATTACCCGCTGCATCATGTCTCAAGGTTTCTGCAGTCCCACGGAGCCCCAACTCATTTACACAGAGAAACCTTTTTTATTTCTTTTTTTTTTTCAGAATTCACTGTCTTAATCTTCTTTATTTATTTATCTGGTTTGTACAATGCTATATACTGTATACTCTGCCGTTCTTTCTTATATTCTGTAAGTACCTTGAGCATGGGAAAGGCGCTATATAAATAAAATGTATTATTAGTATTTATTATTTTCCAATACTCTTGACATAGTAATGTTTTTTTTCAAGTTGTGTTTTACCAACCAAAATTGAATCCACAGCCCCCCCTGTGGCCTCTCTGCTTTTATGCTCAGTCCAGATGGTTGAAGCATGCACATGGTTGTGGCTGGACACATGGCTCTGTAGCCCCTTGTCTCAATCAAGTGCTGCTTTCCAGTTGTTAAAACCAGTTAATGAGAGGGTTGTAGTTTTTACCTTAACAGTGCTGCCATATTTCCAACATGGGAAACAGAAGCATGCGTCCCGCACAACAGAGTACTCCAGCCCTGGTCGTGTGCGGTACCAGGCAGGATTGAATAATCTTAATGTTGTACCACCAAATTCACGTTTGGGGTAACTACCCAGTATTGACTAGGATGGTGTATTACCATTTAAGTCACTGGGAAGCTGAGCGGGTTGCTTTGGGGCAGCAATTGTTGGCAGAGGTACAGGAGAAGAAATGTCTGTTGATGCCACAGGAGTAGACATGCTAGCTGCTGTCTCTGATGTACCAGCAGCAGCATCACTTTTTAAAAGCTTGGAAAAAAGGATGCATCTCACAGCATTAACTTTCCCTGCTGGAAGCTAGGGTGGAAAGTGAATAAGCTTTACTAAAATCACTGTGATTACATCAGTATATGAAATGAGAAAAATGAGTTGAAAGCTGGGACGGGGCTTTGTGTCAGGGTCTGACAGACACAGGTCCTCCAGTCAGTTCTATGCAGCAGACAGGCTCACAGTGGTGCTTGTGGGATCGAGAAAGAAACACTTCTCTACCAGACTGAAACTGTGAGAAGAACAATGGACTAGTCCCCCATTGACTGTACAAATATAGATGTATTTTTTAGTTGTTGTTAATTATCTCACGAGTCGCTATGATTTTGATGACAGAGATTTGCTGCTTCCTCAAAGCCTCCCGCTGTTGCCCAGCTCATTTTGCTCTGTCCTGCCTACTGAGAAACCTGACACCGGGTCATTTGCATACTAACAGTGATTGGATGTTTAGCTGGGGGGAAGGTGAGTGGGGGATCTCTGCCGAGTGCTGTGTGCGCCTGCGGACAAACAGAGCACGGAGGGAAAGAGCGAACAATAGGTGAAACCTATCATCTCATTTGTGCCTTTTCCAGTGGATTTTTCAGCTACTGTAGTAAATATTGTCCATATTCAGTTTGTGGGTAATCTATTATTTTCTTTCTCAACTTCTAAAAGTTTGATTTAAGGGGGCAGGACATTTGTTTAAGGGGGCATTGCCCCCTCTTGCCCCAGCGTAGAGCCGGCCCCGTTAAAGGATGGCAGAAGCTGTGTGGGTCGCCATCTTATATAGGTAGATCATGATGACACAATATGTCTTGTGACAAAATGTCAGTGACCAGCCATCAAAAATGGTAACACCATAACAATAAAAAAAGTTGAGAAAGCACAACATCAAATTACATATATACAGAATGTCCAAAGATAAGTGCTAGAGGCAGCAAAAAGCAGATTATAAGACTAGTAAGGAGATGATTTCACAAAACTTGGAATTGTTTTCCATTAGTTAGGTGCTCTATCTCATAGCCTTGGCTTCAACTATGTGGATGGCTCTTAATATCAAATTGTGACCCTTTGTTGTAAATTATGCCCAGGCAGGACTGATAGTAGTAGATACTGGGCTTGGAAACAAACATAGATTATTCTAACTTGGTGGATTCCAAATTTAGTCCTAAGGGACACCTGTAACCCTAAACAGTTTCAGAATCACTGAGTTATTTTTTTGTAATTAATCTCATTGTTAAATTGATTTGCCATTTTGTTTTCCTATTCTGCATTAAGAAAACAATAGCAGTGTTTGATTTTGTAAGAAATCTATACATATTCATATTTTTGAAATAGTTCTTAACTATCATTTTTCATTTTCATATTACTTCAGCTTTTTTCTGAAGAATTTGCTCCCTTAATTTAGCTTAAAAATAACAGCAAAGAACAATGTAAACAACAGTAAATGCCTGAGAAAAACAAATGGCTAGAAATCAGAAATTTTAAAACTGGGTTTGCTAAATTTTATATTGTTATTATTATTTTGGGTTTACTCATCATCATTATGATTTTCATTCAGCTTTTCCAGGTGTTATGGTTATTTAAGCCATTATTTATTAGTGAGGCCACTAGTGGATCTGTCCCTGAAGCAAATTCAGCCTCTCAGTATTTAGTGTTATTCGCCCTGGTGACTTTTCCACTTCCACTAAATTCTTAGTGTATTTTATTAATATACAATTTAGGGTGTACCCTCCACGGTGTCATGGTTCTGCCAGGGTTCTTTTCCTGGCTCAAGTGTTTTTTCTGTTTATTTAAATGTTTGTTGCTTTTCAAATGTTATTTTGTAGGTGGATAGGTAGATTAGCAGATAATTTGGAATCCGTTATATTATTACAGAAGGACTTGGATAGCAGCATACAGGCTTGGGCAGATTTATGGCAGATGAAATTTAATGTTAGTAAATGTAAAGTATTACACATAGGAAGTAGAAATGTTAGATTTGAATACAAAGTGGGTGGTTAGAAAACTGAGAGTACACCTTATGAGAAGGATTTAGGAGTCATAGTGGACTCTAAGTTATCGACTTCCTGACAATGTTCAGAAGCCATTAAGAAGGCAAACAGAATGTTAGGTTATATAGCACGATGTGTGGAGTACAAGTCACAGGAGGTTATGCTCAAGCTTTATAATGCACTGGTGAGGCCTCATCTGGAGTATTGTGTGCAGTGTTGGTCTCCAGGCTATAAAAAGGATATAGCAGCACTAGAAAAGGTCCAGAAAAGAGCGACAAGGCCAGGGGTCTCCCACCGAACCCCCAAAAGCTACGTTTACAAATAGAAATTGACCAAGAGCTACTCATGTTTTCTAAAGTTTATTCTCATAGCTTATTTCAACCCAAACAAACTGAATAAGCTTGTTTTGCCTGAACATTTACAAAATGTTAGTGTTCACAACTCACATTTTGCATTAAAACATCACAAAAAGATATTTAGTTCACCTGCAAGTGCATTTTGTATGCCTGTATGCATTTTCTAGTGTATCTCACACTATTGAATTAAAACATGAATGCTGTCAAAACAAAACAATGCAATTACAAATACACAGATATTACTTATTCATTTGTCATTTTGTTACATCTCACTGTTTCACTTCACAAAAATATTCATGTATCCAGTTGCATGTGTGATGTGTTTTTTAGTTAGTCAGATGACTGGCACTGCATGGCGTCAACAAGAGAGGTGTATGGTGGAGTGGAGCCAATTAGGTTCAGTCTTATGGAGTCATTTAAATGTTCATCTGTCAGTCTTGTTCTGAACTTTGATTTCATGACATTCATGTCAGAAAAGGCAGACTCACAGAGGTATGTAGACCCAAACAAAGCAGACATTTTCAGAGCTGCTTGGTGAAGATGCTTATAGTTACCTGGCTCTACTAAGCTTTAACTGCACAATATTTTGAAGGTTTACTAATATATAATATATAAAATTCAATGTCTCTCTGTTTGTCTGTCCGCTTTTCATGAGTTAACTACTTAACGGATTTAGATCAGGTTTTTTTCTATAATTTGCTTGAACATTCCCGTTGATTTTGCGACTTCTCTCATTTCGCTATGTATCATAGTTTGCTTGAAGTTCCGATTTATTTGAGCGAATCTGAGAAACACGCAGTGGGCCGAGGGGAGGGGGCCTTCCTCACTCACTCGCCATCTTCAGGGTGTGGTCCTTAACTCTGCTTAGCTAGTGAACGAGAGAACAATTGAATTCAACTTTGTTTGATATTTAAAATAAAGTGTTACTTAGGTCTTGATGAGTTTGAGTCCAGATATTCTCTTAAGTGTATGTCACATTGAAAAGATAGATTGCAATTCAGATTGTGTATCGTGATTTTGTATTAAAAGGATCGTGATATGATTTTTTGGAAAGATCGCCCACCCCTAATTTGACTAATCAAGTTTTCAAATTTATGTAGGATTCATTAACCCTTTGGTGAGCTACTTGGAAAGGGGTTGTGAGCTACCGGTAGCTCGCGAGCGACATGTTGGAGACCCCTGGATTAGGCTGACTGCAGGGCTACAGTGGTTGAATTATGAGGAAAGATTAAAAGAGCTGAGCCTTTAGAGTTTAAGCAAAAGACGATTAAGAGGTGACATGATTGAAGTGTTTAAAATTATGAAGGGAAATAGTACAATGGATCGAGACTGTTATTTTAAAATGAGTTCATCAAGAACACATGGACACAGTTGGAAACTTGTTAAATGTAAATTTCGCACAAACATTGGGAAGTTTTTCTTTACACAAAGAATGATAGACACTTGGAATAAGCTACCAAGTAGTGTGGTAGACAGTAAAACTTTAGGGACTTTCAAAACTTGACTTGATGTGTTTTGGAAGAAATGAATGGATAGGAATGGTGAGCTTTGTTTGGCTGAATAGCCTGTTCATGTCTAGAGTGTTCTAATGTTCTAATGACATTAATTCTATTTCTGATGATGTTCTATCTTTGTAATATTTATGTAAAACTGTGTTGTTTACGTGTTTTCACTATATTGCTATGTTGTATTATGTTAAGAATTTATACGGTTTTATTTGTTCTCTGTTCTGTCTCCTATTTGTGAATCCCAAGGAGCTAGGGTTACCTGTGTATGCAGCTGGATGACTGCACCAAGCAGTATAAATGGAGAAGCTGCTGCTCTCATAGCAGTTCTGCTGTTGATTTGGTAATATTCCTTTGTTTGACTTAGGATCTCAGTTATGGATTGGCTGGCTGTTGTTTATAAAGCACTATCTTCTGTTTTGCAATATTTAGATTTACTTGTTTTTTTGCCCTTTTTTTTACCTGAGTGTTTGTTAATCACTTGTCTTTAATGGTGCATAGTCAAGGAACTTAGCCTGTTTTTTTGTTTTTCTGTTTTCCTTTTTGTTATTATGGACACATGAAGATTTTTTGACCTTTGGGGCCAAGTAGCCTGGGCGTAAAACTTTTCCAGCAGGGTCAGACCAGAATTGAGGGCAAGTCTGGCCTTTCTTGTTGTTCTTTTTGAGGGCAGGCTCCCCTTTTCGTTCTCCATTATGGTAGCAGATCAGAATTAAGTAAGCTTTGAAAATTGTATGGTATGGTATCCTTACACTAAGAATAAGTGAAATAACAGAAAACCAACAGAATAAACCTTTGAGGAAAATGTCTCACTGGTTGTAAAACTGATTGGAATAAAAGCCTGCAGCCAGAGAGGTACTCCAGGACTGAACTTGGAAACCACTGTTCTAAGCAGGAATGAAAACCTGACTAACTCTTGTTTTTTCAGCAAAGTATGGTCAAGCATTTTGCCAACTCTCCATATAAAAATGGGAAAAGCAAGCAAGATGGATTGATAAATTCAAAATATGAGGCTCCACTATGAGCTCCACAACGAGCTGTTTACATGTATGTAGAACTGCAGATGTGTTTCAGTGAGAGGTGGATCTGATGGGTTTGGTTTCTTTTGTTTCTAGAACCGTGGCAAATCTTTCACCTTCAACCAATCAGCTCTAATGTTAGTCTCTGACATCATAAAACAGAAAGTCCAAGAAAAGCCATAGAAAATACAAACGTTGCTATATCTTTTGTGAAATAAGATATAAAATCCATCATGTTTTGAAAAAAATTATCAAAGTAACCATATTTTTTTCAAAGTTACTGAAGAACGTGAAATCTTATACCTTCATTGATACTGTCCCTGCTTTGTCATGTCAGAGGCAGAATTTAAAGCTGATTAGTTAAAAATAAATGACTGTCCTGAACTGAAAATCTTGACATTGTTTGAAGAACAACAGAAACTCAGCGATCTAAGATTGACCTTCAATGCAAAATTAGTCCATGGGTTTAAATAGTAAGGCACCTCTGAAACTGCCAAAACAGAAATTGGCTGATTAATTTGAGTCTTTTATCAAAAAATATATTTCATCAGCTTAGATCAAATGAAAAGTTCAAATTTTATTTCTCCAAAACAATAAAGTGTAGAAGTGATTAAGTTGGGGGGAAAGCTCAACATTATGAGCATGGCCACCTGAACTATAGTAACCATGTATGTACATCTGTTTTAGAGGGTACAATACCTTTAAGAATAATATAAAAAAACAAGCAGTTGCAAGAAACAATATTGTGCTTGTTGATTACTAAATGGCAATTTACTGTAGAAAAAAAAACTGTAGTAAAATAGATATTTGCAAAATTACACAAAAAGTCTCACTGAAAGGATTCTGGTTATAAATTGGATTTACACTGAAGTTTTGTTTGTTATTTTCTTCTCTTCCAGTTGAAAAAGTAAAACAAAATTGAGAGAGCGAGATACTTGTATTAATTCAAAGTCTAATTTTATACGTTTTATTTTTAGCTTTTGTCCACTGTATCTAAAATTGGAGTGTTTTTTTCTATACAAATTGGATGACAAGTAGATCAATCGTTTAACTGATTGTGAAATAGTTTTTCCTTAAAAAAATCAAAGTGTTTATTTATAAATGGATTATTAAATGAAATGCATCCCAAGGAATCAATACATTGTGGTTTATGTCTTTATATAGAAGACTTTACTGCCCTAGGTTAACAATATTTACAGCATAAATACTGTATGCCTCCTGCACACCAAACGGTAATCGACTCTATTTTTAATGCCATTAAAAGGCCCTCGGTTAACAATAAGGGGCATTTTATTGAGATCAATCTAAAAGAATGGCCAACATGTGTTGAAACTCTGTGGGCTGACAGCTGGTTTCGACTGAGATTATACACTTAAGGTTTTTTTCTTCCCATTAGCAAGATGTACAGCAAAAAGCTCTTCTGGAAATGGTTACTTTTTTATTTAAAATGCACATCATGTAGGAATGTATTTCAGCAGGACTGAGCAGATACAGTATTGCAATCTGGAAAAACAAAAGCATGCGTGTTTGCCAAAAGCTGAACTTAGTAAACAGATCAGACTATAAAGTGCAATTTTTTACATTCAATTAAAACTGGACTGCAAAAAAATACATATGCAAAAACCAGACAAAAATCTTTAAATGGGAATTGCTTTGCTTGTATTTAGCAAAATAAAATCTGCCAATGGTGTAAGCAAAATTTACTTGACAAGATTTCTTATTGTAAGCTAAATTATTGTAAACACAAATATTAGGATAAGTCAATAATTCCTACAATAAGAAAAACTAGTCTTAATGCCATGATTTAAATATTTTTCATTTGGCTTAGATTTCATTTTTTGTAGTGTGGGCGTGACTAAGAAAATCTTAAATTAGTTTTACAGGTTTCAGTCATTTATAACGTGTTATAGTATTAGAAACTGAAAATTATTTGAAAGCAGTGAGAACAACTGGTGAGCATAAGTAACTATGTTTCAGGTAGCTTGGTTAATTATTTAATATGGACATTTCTTTTGGTACAAAAGCATTGGTCTTATTTTTTAAAAAGTCTGACAAAGTAAAATATAATATCCACCTTATTAAAAGGATAAGTGTCTGTCTATGTGTTTGTCCGGTTGTTATGTCTCTGCTGTTTTAAAAGATGGTGCCTCACAGACATTTTTAGTAATAAAATGCATTGCATTTGTCATTCCAACATTAACGCTGCTTTTACTAATCCCATATCAAATGGCATATAACAGAGACATATGCATTGCATGGTTCACTGAAAATGTTAACACTGATGTCTGTATTGATTACTTAGATTTCAATCCGTCTTAGAAACGTTGCATAGCTAGCTTTATATTACTATGGAGTTAGTATAGCTAATGCATCAGTGTGCCTCTGCAAAAGGTAAAAAAACGTTATAAGTTATTTCCATGTTGAAAAGGAAAGATGGTTACTCGCTCTGTGAGAAGGGCCAAAAACATTCTCAAGGACAAAACTCATCCTGGAAATTCTTTGTTTGAGCTCCTCCCTTCGGGCAGACACTTTAGGTCAATCCTTGTACGCACAAACAGACTAAAAAATAGCTTCTTCCCATCTGCCATAAACTTTCTGAACTCTCAATCTTCTCAGTCTGAGATCATTTTTAATTGAACATGTGCAATAAGCTATATTGGTAATGTGCAATATACTATCCATCCATCCATTTTCCAACCCGCTGAATCTGAACACAGGGTCATGGGGGTCTGCTGGAGCCAATCCCAGCCAGCACAGGGCACAAGGCAGGAACCAATCCCGGGCAATGTGCCAACCCACCGTAGGACACACACAAACACACCCACACACCAAGCACACAATAGGGCCAATTTAGAATCGCCAATCCACCTAAGCTGCATGTCTTTGGACTGTGGGAGGAAACCGGAGCACCCGGAGGAAACCCACGCAGACACGGGGAGAACATGCAAACTCCACGCAGGGAGGACCCGGGAAGCGAACCCAGATCCCCAGGTCTCCCAACTGCGAGGCAGCAGCACTACCGCAATATACTAATTTAATACAATATAGAATATGTAATGTACTATTCATTAACAGGTGCAATAACAATTTATGCTGCTGTACTTTGAGCAATAATAATTTTCTCTGGTTACTTGATCACTGTATATAACATATTTAGAATTATTTGACTTTTCTTTAAATGCACCTTGGGGCTGTTACAAAAAGTAATTTCATATGTTACACAATGACAATAAAGTGCTTGAACTTGAACTTCTATTATTTCATTATACATATACTGTGTATTCTCACACAGAACTTGCGCTTTTCCATTTAATTTATGAAGGCTATTATAAATCATTTATATTTTCCAAAATTTTCCATTTTGTTACCCAGTTTAAGTTTTAATAGTTATCCAAAAACAATACCACATGAACATCTGTGATTAACTCCTGTCATTATTAACTTTAGAAAAGCACACCGTAAGCTAACTGTTATTCAGCCAATGTCAACGCCTCAAGGTGGATCAGCTTTTGCTAGAACTGTTGCTCACCATTTGACCTTCTCATTAATAAAAAGGCATTTTCAATTTTCAAGAGTGCATCTTGCCTTAAATAACTCCCAATCATGCTTTATGATTTCATCGTAATCAAATGTATGCCCTCCTGTTTTACTCCACTGCACCTCTTAACCTATTACTCCATTTACAGTACCCCACAGGAATAAGCATTTGTCAAGTCAGCAGGAATTGTTTGTGAACAAAGACAGGGGAAGCATAAAGAGGGTAAGTTCCGTATTTTTGCAGTCGAAGTTATGTCTTCATAATCATAGGATTTTTTGATTTGCTACTTGAAACTGTGTTCTAAAATGAAGCATTTTTTAACAATTAAAAAAAAAAAATTTTGCAGTTTACAATGAAGAAGAGGGTGCCGAGGTCCAAACATGGAAAACAAAAGGCTTTAATCTTACTAAATATTTCCATTTTGATGCGGCAACGGTTTCAATTTAATTTCATTTAATGAGGTATCTTTGTGACAACAAAAGGACACTAGAAATAATTATTTTATCACAAATTCTTGGTACTCTTTGTTTTGGATGAAATTATAACCTATCCTCCGCTGATAACATTGTGCATGCACATGTTTTGGTGTTTAGTGACAGCTAGAGAGGGGGGTTGAGCACGTGATAGTGTGCAATCAAGTGACAAGTGAAAGTTTAGTAAGTTTAGTACAGATACTTTAACACTGGTAGAGTGGTAACACAGAGCTGTCATTCCTGCCTCACAGTGCCTGGGTCTGCATAGAGTTTTCAAATTCTCTGCATGTAATTACGGATTGATTGGTATCAGTCAGTATGTACAGCTGTGGAAGCTTACCTGTTTAAACCTTTAATACAGAAAAATGTGTCAATAAGGCTTATAAATTATTAAAAAATGTTAGTTCTTCATGTGTGGTGACATAAATTACATTCATTCCCTTTTTTCCATGTATACAGCTTGTTGTGAAGGGAAGTAATCATGTGATGATTATTCTGTGATTATTGTCTAGTTGTCTACAGAACAGAGAAAGCAATTCACATCTGGGCATCAACATTCTATAATGTGAATAACTGTTATAACGAGGAGTCCCAAAGCATGCAAGTCCCAAAACACTTCGAAAAATGCCCACGGGGTGAGATATACCATCAAACCCCAGTAAGTAATGAGGGCAAACACAGGATTTCAATTAATAAAACGTTTATTGTCACAAAAAATATTCTGTCACACTATGCTAGCAGGCAATCCAAGGTGAACAAAGTTCTAACACAGAATCCAAAGAAAGATCAAAAAGATCAAAAATCCAGAAAATCACAATAAGCATACACACAGCAAAAATCAAAGGTAAACTCACCATCTCTAGCCTATCAAAAATGAACCCAAAGGAACTGTGGAAGACTGGATTTTTAACACAGAGGACAGATTCTGGTGGTGGCTGGCAGGTGTAACCCCACCCCACGTCTTTGGAGACCTTCCACATAATACACTGAACAACTCACAGGCGTGGAAAACAAAGCAGACAATAAACAAAAATATTAATAATTCATTACATTTATATAGCGCTTTTCTCAGTACTCAAAGCGTTATCCACACAGGGAGGAACCGGGAAGCAAACCCACAATCTTCCACAGTCTCCTTACTGCAAAGCAGCAGCACTACCACTGCGCCACCTGTGAGGACGAAAGTAACATTAACTTACCTCAGCAACTGAAAAATTGAACAAAAAAGACATAAAACAAGACTTTGAACCCCAGCCACCCGGGATATAACAATAACAGCATTTGGAGATGACTTTTCGTGGTGAAAAGTATGTGCTATAGGAAACCACGTCCCTGCGGCTGCAAAGTTACTGGAAGACATGTAGCGAGGTGAAGCACACAGCTGGTCACCTTTTAAAATGGCTGAATCTGACAAAAATGTTTTGCTTTTTGTTTTTGTTCCTACATAAAATGACACGGATACTTCATTTTTCATTAAGTGTGCAATCTCAAGACACAGATCAATACTCGATAACTCTCTTGGCTCTAAAAAATGCCATATTTGGTTAATGTATAGTTTTTTGTTTTTTTTTTTAACAGTAATAGCGGCCTCCTCCGCATTGTAAGCTCTGTATTTGATAGACGCAAAGAGCAGCACAAGTTGAAAAGTTCAAATTCTCCCCTTTGTACTCGGTCACTTACTATTAAGTATGCCTGCCAATTGAGTGTATTTCATGCTGGCTTTGTGCTTTTTTTCATTTATGTTCCATATTGTTCATTTGTAAATCACTTAACCAGTGATCTTACATTGTTAAAAGGGGGCTAGATTGGTAAAATCTGATGACCTGATTTTATTTCCGGGTTGTGTGATTGGTAAGGCAATCTTGGCATTTGCTTCCACTGTGAAAGAAAGCCTGTACCATGGTAAAAATTCTCATCTTTTAGTAAAATTTAATTCTATTGATATTTTGAAAGAATTTTACCACCCATGCCTGCACTTTGTACTGAATTTGTTTTGAGGATTTTTTTTTTGTCTTTTGTTGTCAGGGTTTGATTTTGTCTGTTTATTCTTTTCTGGTTTTTGAAGTTTTTTCTTTTTAGCTCAGTTCAGACAGGCACTTACATGTTTCCACATAAGAAATTTGGCTTCATTTTTAGAATATTATTACATTCTGTCAGGACTTTAAACAACTTTACTTGTCTCCCTGTCTCAGCTAAATCTACCTCAGAATTCATGACAGTATTTGTTGGCTTAAAATTTTTACTTTCTAAAATTTGAAATGCATGCTGGATGTCATGTCAACAAACCCAACTTAATAAGTTGTTTAGATCTGTTAAGCTTGAAGAGGATGCAGAAAACTGTTAATATGTAAAGCTTTCTTTATCTGAGTTATGAAATAACATAAGAAATTTGACAAATGAGAGGAGACCACTAAGTCCATCAAGCCTGTTTATTTAACTAAGAGCTAGGTTGTCCCAATTTCTCATCTAGATACTCCTTAAACATGGTCAAGGTTTCTGCTTGGTAAATGTCTTGGTAGCTTGCTCTAGATGACTACAACTACTTGAGAACAAGAAGTTCTTCCTGACTTCCACTGGTGTTCTCAAGTACATGATTTACTGTACTGTGGATCTACTTTATCAATGCTTTTGAGCATTTTGAAAACCTGGATTAGGTCCTCACGCAGTCTCCTCTACTCAAGACTAAACAGGTTTAATTCTCCAAGTCTGTGTAAGTAGGACTTAACTGTTCCATGGTGGATGTCGACTTTTGGCGTAATTTGGGGGTAGAGGATGTAATCAGCTGTAAACTGTGACAAAACTTGTCATTACATTTTAGTTCAACTTTTCTTGCTAGAAGGAAAGTTAGCTTTGTTGATTTTACCTCGATTCCCTGCTCGTGCATGTGTAGCAAAGAGAAAACAACTTCTACAATGGTATTGACATCTGGCAAGAGACCAAAGTGAATGTGCAAAACAAAATAATCTGTGGACGAATTTCCATATATTATCACTGTATTGGACTCTGAGTTATCGGACTCCGATTTTGATGCAAGTGATCTGAAGATGGAAATCGAAAACAAAAGTGAGGTTCCAGAATCAGCTGATCAGTCCCTAGCTGATCGTGGTGCTGAACAGGTTTGTGCAGCTGATACACCTACAGCAATGTTGGCTTGGGAGGATCACCACTTACGATAACAAGTGCTACAAGCCAAATTGCATCACACTGTGACTGCCATGACCGCACAAAGACAGCTAGGCAGCCAGCATTACTGCTGGCCACGCAGCTGCTTCTTCCAGAGACGCTGAACAGGTGCTGACAGTAGCCACAGCATGCAGCAATGGACGTTTTATGTTGATTTATATGTGAAACCATTGCTTTGTGTGGTTTTCAGAAAACTGAGTTTTTTGGAAAAAATATTCAGCCTTTAAAGAGTTAAGTCCTGAGATGTACTTATTTGTTCTCCTCTTGCACTGCTTCAAGTGCTGCTATGTCTTTTTTGTAGCATGGTGACCAGAACTGCACACAATACAATACCCCATATGTGGTCTGACTAGTGCATTATATAAAATGAGCATATAAACATCATTCAGTTGGAGGTTTTATAGACCTCCTGGTGGTCTCCATGACTCATGCTTGGTTTTGAATAAAATCCTGTTTTGCGCAAATATATTTTAAAGAACACAGGGTTGTGACAGCCTGGTGGAGATTCCGAGAGGAAAATTCCCCCTCTCAGACAACTAAACTTAGTCGGGGTGGTATTCTTATCCAAATGCCAGTACAATCAAAGGTGATCACAATATGGTGTCTTGACAGTGCAGATTCCAGCTAAGTCTGGAAGATGCAGTCCCAGTAGGCAACCTCAATGACAATGATGCATGAATGTATTTGAAAGGAAATGTTCTCCATACGGTTATAGGGTTCTGGCTCACTTGAATGTGGTTCCTGGGGTGCAAGACTTGCTCTGAAAATGCTCCCATGTCAGGCTTTAAAGATGAGTAGATTTGGGAGGAAGTCCAATTCAAGGGCTTATCTCATGTGATGGAAAAAGAGAAGAAGAGGTGAGAAACAGAATAGTAAAGGCCAGAGCAACCTTCAGGTATAGAATTTGTTATTTCTAGCTTGTCACTTGCATTGTATTGTGGACTGGTTATGTCTGGTGGTTGGTTTCAGTATGTCACACAGCATGTTTACTTTCATTAATCTATATTTCTAACTTATGGTTATTTTTTCAGAACCATTTTTTCAGCTTATTTTTTCAGAAATGGGTAATATCGTCAAACTTTTCACCTCTTTTTCAGCTACCTTCTCTCAAATTTGCACTGAATATTCCTTCCTTTCTATTTAGTAGTTTTTGAAAAGAAGTCCTCAAATAGAACTTGAAGCTTAAAGACATAAGTGTTTATAATGAACCAGGTAATTCTGGCAAACTGATAAAAGAGTTAAAAGGCAAACCAGGAGACAGTTGCAAACAGAAAAAGGATTAAAACCATGAAATCACAAAGAACCAAAATCATGTAGCCAAAGTGCTGAATAAAAATCGAGGTCATAGGAACAAAGCAAAAGTCTGGGGCCTACAACATCAATTCAAAATCAAGGAATTCTCAAAGAATGTTTAACAAGTTTGTTATCTGCAGTTTGGATAAAGACACAATGAAATGGGTGACCTTTTAAATGTGTCACTGCAATTATCCATGGGTTATTCAATACAATTTATTTTTGTAAAGCCCAAAATCACACAAGAAGTGAGACAATGGGCTTTAACAGGCCCTGCCTTTTGACAGCCCCCCAGCCTTGACTCTCTAAGAAGACGAGGAAAAACTCCCAAAAAACCCTTGTAGGGAAAAAATGGAAGAAACCTTGGGAAAAGCAGTTCAAAGAGAGACCCTTTTCCAGGTAGGATGGGTGTGCAGTGGGTGTCAAAAAAAGGGGGTCAATACAATACAATACACAGAACAGAGCACAGGGAATCCTCAATATAACATAATAAAGCAATAGAAATATTACATGTACAGACCAGAATTCAACAGTAGATGATACCACATGGGCGGCACGGTGGTGCAGTGGTAGCGCTGCTACCTCGCAGTTAGGAGACCCGGGTTCGCTTCCTGAGTCCTCCCTGCGTGGAGTTTGCATGTTCTCCCCGTGTCTGCGTGGGTTTCCTCCGGGCGCTCCAGTTTCCTCCCACAGTCCAAAGACATGCAGGTTAGGTGGATTGGTGATTCTAAATTGGCCCTAGTGTGTGCTTGGTGTGTGGGTGTGTTTGTGTGTGTCCTGCGGTGGGTTGGCACCCTGCCCAGGATTGGTTCCCTGCCTTGTGCCCTGTGTTGGCTGGGATTGGCTCCAGCAGACCCCCGTGACCCTGTGTTCGGCTTCAACGGGTTGGAAAATGGATGGATGGATGGATGGATGGATGGATGGATGGATGGATGGATGGATGATACCACATAATATTATTTGGATTCCTTTAGAGTCCTGGAGATCTTGGCCATCAAGCTGCCTCCCCCTATTGGCCATTCCACAGCTGAGTCAGTACTGGGCCAGCCAATCCCATAAAAGATCCAATCTACCCAATGATTCCTGCGATCCTCCATCAGAGATGACTTTACCTTAGGCAGGCACAACAACTTGGCTGGTGGGCCGTGGCACAAAGTGCCACATTTGAGTACCGAGAAGGGAAACAGAGCAGATGAGGGTTAGTAACAAATTATAACTATCATATTACTTATGTTTTAGTTCTAATGACTAACAACAGAGATGCAGTCTGTACAGTTAATCAGCAGCTCTAGTCAGGGTATGCTAAACTGAAGTAGTAAGTCTTCAGCTGGGATTTGAAAGCTGAGACCGAAGGGGCATCTCTTATAGCAGCAGGCAGACCATTCCACAGTTTAGGAGCCCTTTAACTCCCACTCTTATTTTATTAATCCTTGGAATCATAAGCAGACCGGCATCCTGAGATCTTAATGTACATTCTGGTTTGTAAGTCGTGATAAGTTCAGATAAGTAAGCTGGACCTTGGCCATTTAAGGCTTTATATGTTACAAGGAGGATTTTGAAATCTGCCCTAAACCTAACCAGTAGTCAGTGTAAGTATTTAAGAACTGGAGTTATGTGTTTGTATTTTCTTGTTCTTGTAATAATTCTTGTAGCAGCATTTTGAATTAACTGGAAGCTGAGTAGAGAACACATAAGCGTCTGAATACCAAGAAGTGCTAACCGTATCCACACCAAACATCAAGTTAGTTCCAAAGTCATAGCTGAAAAGAGAAGCAGAATTCCTAAGTGTAACTTTATTTTTCTTGCCCCTAACTAACACTGCCCAAGCAGTTTGTTCAAATTTCTTTTGTGAACTTGATCCAAGGCTAAAGAATAGCTGTTTACTCCATTATACAGTAAATGGATAAGACCTGGAGACATAATGCTATGTGTCAGATTACCAGCAGCAGACATAGTAAATAAAACTAACATGGCTGTGGCCATCAAAAAAAAACATACAATTGTGGTGCAAAACCATCATTCAAAATAATGTAACAATCACATTACCATCTTAATGATAAAATATCTAAACATGTGAAAATAAACATAAAAATGTCCTAAAAATGAAATATATTAAATCACAGGCGTTACAAACCCCGCTTGTTCCTTACTTCGGCCCAATGCTTGCTGGGATAGGCTTCAGATTCCTTGTGACTCTGCTCTGGATAAGTTGATATAGAAAATGAATGTATAGATGGATGGGTTACAAATGAAGATTCAGTTACAAATGAAGATTAATCACAACTAATTATAATATATTTTTAAAAATACCTACAGCCAGTTTAGGCAGACCACAACAAAGTGCATAAACACTTGGCCATTTTTATTATTTTTATTTTTGTTATGTGGTTAAGCACAAAACAAAATTTATAGCACTTGAAAAATGTTAATTTAACATGTTTTTGAGTTACCTGTCATTTAGACATCAGGACTGCAAAAATGACTCAATGACCGAACCACTCAAAAATAGAGCAATTTTCTTTTATGTACAATAGAGTCTCGCTTATGCGACGTTCTGCCGGCCCATTTATGTCGGATAATGGGAGGTGTTAAGAAAAAGCCTATTAAACGTCAAACTATGTCATAATTTTACACATTACGAGCCTAATACAGTGGAACCTCAGTTCACGAACATCTCTGAACACATACAAATCGAGTTATGACCAAAAAGTTCGGCAGACTTTTGCCTCTGTGCACGACCACACACTCGGTATAGGAACAAGCCAGTTTCCCTTTCGGTTTGTGCACGCTGATGATTTCCGCACGTGTTCAGTCTCTCCCTCTGCATTCCCTGTTCAGCGTTAGAGAGAAAGCGCGAGAGAGAGACACAGACAGACACATGCACGTGCAAGAGAGAGAGAGACACACGCACACACACGTGACAGAGAGACACACGCACACACACATAAGAGAGACACACGTGAGAGAGACGCACACACACACGCACACACACACACACACACACACCTGAGAGAGACACGCATGCACACACGCACGCACACACACACACACGCGAGAGAGAGAGAGAGAGACGCACGCACGCACGCACACACACACACGCGCATGAGAGAGACGCACACACACGTGCACACACACACGCGCATGAGAGACACGCACGCCAGAGAGGGCCAGCCGCATAATCCACTGTAATCATGTTTTACAACAAAACAACAGAAAAATTTAACTGAAAAAATGAACTTAGTAGCAAAAAATAGACTACACTCACGCTCGCAACTTGCAGTTCTTATTGCCGATTGATGCGTTGTTTTTTTTGTTTTTTTGCGGTGGGACGTCGGATAATACAGAATGTTGGATAAGCGAAGGTTGGATAAGTGAGATTGTACTGTATTTTCAGTTTGACACAGACAGTAGAATGCTCATTCCATTTTGAATTATACCTTTGAAGAATAAGATAAATGATTAAAACATCTGTGCTATCTTACACACAAACAAAATCATGCAAAAGCTTATATGTGCCACTGAGCCTTCTCAATATTGAGAACATTGGTGAGTCAATATGCAGAAACCAGCACATAATCAAAACATTTTTTTTAATCAAAAATTAATGATATCAGAAATAATATAGTACATCTTCCCAATACTGATCCTCTTAAACCACGGTACTCCATTTTAAACAAATTAAATTCTTTCACCAGGATAGATTTACCTGACTTATATAAAATAATTTCTCAACTGAGACCATCCACCTGCATCCTTGACCGAATACCAACAAGTTTTATCAAAGAAGTATCGGGTGTGCTAATTGATAGTATTCTTAACATAGTAAATTCATCAATAGATATGGAGGACTTCCCAGACTGTCTTAAGACTACTGTAGTTAAACCCCTGCTCAAGAAAAATAATTTCGACCTCCTCTTTGAAAGTTTTAGACCTACTTCTAACCTGGCCTTCTTAAGTAAAATCCTAGAGAAGGCAGTCATTATGCAGCTAAATGACCACCTCAATAAACATGCTATTCTTGATAAGTTTCAGTCGGTTTTCAGAACAAATCACAGTACAGAAACTGCACTCGTTAAAGTAGTAAATGACTTGCGGATTAATGCAGACAAAGGCCATTTATCTGTTCTCATCCTCTTAGATCTGATTTGATACCATTGATTACAATATTCTTAGAAATTGCCTTAGTCAATGGATGGGCCTCATTGATTTGAGTCCTACCTGGCAGATAGAAAATTCTTTGTTGGTTGTGGTAATTATACTTCAAAGACACAAGATATTCTATATGGTGTTCCACAAGGCTCTATCCTGGGTCTGCTGCTCTTTTTGATTTATTACTTCTGTTAGGTCAGATTATCTTGGGGCATAATGTGAGCTATCACAGCTATACTGATGACACACAACTGTATTTATCAATAGTGCCTGATGACCCCGACTCTCTTGATTCACTGACATAATGTCTCACTTGTGTTTCTGAATGGATGAATAGTAATTTTCTAAAACTAAATAAAGACAAAACAGAAATTTTAGTGATTGGCAAAAATGGATATAATGAGGGTATTAGAAATAAACTTGATCCATTAGGATTAAAAATCAAGATGGAGGTATTTGGGGGTAACTATTAATCAGATTACTAGGACAGCATTTTTTCACTTAAGAAATATAGCAAAAGTGACATAACATTGCAAGATGCTGAGAAATTAGTTCATGCTTTTGCTTTCAGTCGGCTAGATTACTGTAATGCACTTCTCTCAGGATTACCCAAAAAAGACATCAGTTGATTGCAACTAGTGCAGAATGCAGCTTCTAGGAAAAGAAAATCCGAGCACATCTTTCCAGTTTTGATGTCATTACCTGTGTCATTTAGAATTGACTTTAAAATACTGTTTATGGTTTACAAAGCCATATATCAGTAACGCACATAGTATTCATCTCTGCTCCTCCGAAACATTGAATATGGCACTATTAAATGTTAGAGCTTTAACTAACAAGACGTTTTTTATCAACGATCTTATTAGTGATAAAAAAAATAGATTTTATTGCACTAAGTGAAACGTGGCTTAGCTCAGATGGCGCAGCTGTTTTAATCGAATCTGCGCCTCCGGATTACAGTTTTACTCGTGCTGATCGCCAAGGAAAGAGAGGTGGAGGGCTAGCAAACATTTACTCGAGCAGGTTAAAATGTAAAAATATCAGTTTTGGTAAATTCAAGTCTTTCGAGTATCTCGCCATTATTATTCAGGGAGATTCTCACGTTCTAGTATTATCCGTGTATAGACCTCCAAAATTCAACGCGTCTTTTTTTGAGGAATTCTCTGACTTGATGTCAATCTTAATTACGAACTATGACACACTCTTAATAGTCGGCGACTTTAATTTTCATATAGATAATCAATGTGACCAGAAAGTAAAAGAATTTATGAACCTCCTGGACTCTTTTGATTTGAGACAGCTCGTTAATCAGCCTACACATAAAGCAGGTCATACGTTAGACTTAGTAATTACTAAAGGACTAAAAGTTGATATAAAGCAGGTCATTGATATTGGTCTATCAGACCATTTTCTTCTACTCTTTAATATAGAAATAATGATAGAAAACACTCATGAGAAGCATATTGTTAAAAAACGCTTCTTTGACTCATCAGCAGCTTTAAAACTTTCAAACATTCTAAGCAATCAGTCCGTTTGTAGTGCCAACTATAATAGCGAGGAGAATGTAAATAGTAAGGTGGAAAGATTTAATACTAAAGTGAGGGCTGCTGTTGACTTAGTTGCACCTGAAAAGACAGTTAAAAAATCTTCTAGCATTGTTATACCATGGAAGACCCAAAGAGTGTCTGATTTAAAGAGAACATGCCGTAGAGCTGAGCGTAAATGGAGGAAAACTAAACTAACTATTGACTATGAAATATTAAAAGTTAAAATAACAGAATACAATAACACAGTCCGTCTTGAGAGGCGCTGCTATTTCTCTAAGCTTATAAATAACAATGCTAGTAATCCCAGAGTCTTATTTTCGACAATTGATCATCTGTTAAACCCAGGTAACTCAAAGGAATGCCTCCTAAGTACTTCCAGTAAAACCTGTGAGGCTATCGCTGTATTTTTCAATCAAAAAATTAATGATATTAGAAATAACATAGTATATCTCCCCAACACTAAGGATCCTCCTAAACCCCAGTACCCCATAATAAACAAATTAAAGTCTTTCACTAGGATAGATTTACCTGATTTACATAAAATAATTTCTCAAATGAGACCCTCCACCTGTGCCCTTGACCCAATACCAACAAATTTTTTCAAAGAAGTATCGGGCGTGCTTAGTGATAATGTTCTTGACATAGTAAATTCGTCATTAGATTCGGGGGTCTTCCCAGACTGTCTTAAGACTGCGGTAGTTAAACCCCTACTTAAGAAAAATAATCTCGATCCCTCTGCTCTTGAAAATTATAGACCCATCTCTAACCTGCCTTTCTTAAGTAAAATTCTAGAGAAGGCAGTCATTATACAGTTAAATGAGCACCTCAATAAACATGCTATTCTTGATAAATTTCAGTCAGGTTTTAGAACAAATCACAGCACAGAAACTGCACTCGTTAAAGTAGTAAATGACTTGCGGGTAAATGCAGACAGAGGCCATTTATCTGTTCTCATCCTCTTAGATCTGAGTGCCGCATTTGACACCATTGATCATAATATTCTTAAGAATCGCCTTAGTCAATGGGTAGGCCTCTCTGGCAGTGTCTTAAATTGGTTTGAATCCTACCTGGCAGGGAGAAAATTCTTTGTTAGTTGTGGTAATTATAACTCAGACACATGATATTCTATATGGTGTTCCACAAGGCTCTATCCTGGGTCCACTGCTCTTCTCAATCTACATGCTTCCATTAGGTCAGATTATCTCAGGGCACAACATGAGCTACCACAGCTATGTTGATGACACACAGCTGTATTTATCAATAGCACCTGATGACCCCAAATCTTTTGATTCGCTAACACAATGTCTAACTTGTATCTCAGAATGGATGAATAGTAACTTTCTCAAATTAAATAAAGAAAAAACTGAAATCTTAGTGATTGGCAATAATGGATACAATGAGGCTATTAGAAATAAACTGGATGCATTAGGATTAAAAGTCAAATCGGAGGTAAAAAGCTTAGGGGTAACCGTTGATTGTAATCTGAATTTTAAATCGCATATTAATCAGATCACTAGGACAGCATTTTTTCACCTAAGAAACATAGCAAAAGTTAGACCTCTTATATCATCGAAAGATGCAGAGAAATTAGTTCATGCGTTTGTTTTCAGTCGGCTAGATTACTGTAACGCACTCCTCTCAGGACTACCCAAAAAAGACATCAATCGTTTGCAACTAGTGCAGAATGCAGCTGCTAGAATCCTTACCAGGAAAAGAAAATCCGAACACATTTCTCCAGTTTTGATGTCACTACACTGGTTACCTGTGTCATTCAGAATTGACTTTAAAATTCTGCTTATGGTTTATAAAGCTTTAAATAATCTCGCCCCGGCTTATATATCGGAATGTCTGACACCTTATATTCCAAATCGTACCCTCAGATCCTCAACTGAGTGTCTCCTTAGAATTCCAAGAGCAAAACTTAAAAGAAGTGGTGAGGCGGCCTTCTGCTGTTATGCACCTAAAATCTGGAATAGCCTGCCAGTAGGAATTCACCAGGCTAATACAGTGGAGCACTTTAAAAAACTACTGAAAACACATTATTTTAACATGGCCTTCTCATAACTTCACTGTAATTTAATCCTGATACTCTGTATATCTAATTCATTATAATAACTATTCATTCAAAATCTGTACTAACCCCTACACTCTCTTCTGTTTCTTTTTCCGGTGTCCTGTTGCCACCACCATCTACCCAAAGCACCATGATGTTCCAACAATGATGGATGGATTAAAAGCCAGAAGTCTGTATGACCATCAGCATCAAGTGACTCCGTGAAAAGCCCGAACTACAAAGAGGACTATTTCATTTATGTTAGGTAGAATGCCCAAAGGGGACTGGGCGGTCTCGTGGCCTGAACCCCTACAGATTTTATTTTTTTCTCCAGCCTTCTGGAGTTTTTTTTTGTTTTTTCTGTCCACCCTGGCCATCGGACCTTACTCCTTTCTATGTTAATTAATGTTGTCTTATTTTAATTTCTTATTTTGCCTTTTATTTTTCTTCTCTTCATTATGTAAAGCACTTTGAGCTACTTTTTGTATGAAAATGTGCTATATAAATAAATGTTGTTGTTGTTGTTGTAAATAATCTCGCTCCATCCTATATTTCAGAATGTCTTTCACCTTATACTCTAAATCGTAACCTTAGATCTTCAAATGAGTGTCTGCTTATTATTCCAAGGGCTAAACTTAAAAGAAGTGGTGAGGCGGCCTTCTGCTGTTATGACCTAAAATGTGGAATACCTTGCCAATAGGAATTTACCAGGCTAATACAGTGGAGCACTTTAAAAAACTGCTAAAAGCACATTACTTTAACATGGCTTTCTCATAACTTCATTTAAGTTTAAACCTGATTCTCTGTATAATCAATTAATTATCATTATCATTCATGGTGGCTCTGAAATCCATACTAATCCCTACTTTCTCTGCTGTTCTTTTTCCGGTTTTCTGGGGTGGTGATCTGCACCACCACCACCTGATCAAAGCACCATGATGTCCCTACATTGATTAAAGGGCAGAAGTCCACATGACCGTCATCATCAAGTTCTTCCATGTGAACCCTGAATACAATGAGGACTGATTGAGGTCATTTATGTTAGGTAGAATGCCTAGAGGGGGCTGGGTGGTCTTGTGGCCTGGAACCCCTGCAGATTTTGTTTTTTCTCCAGCCTTCTGGAGTTTTTTTTTTTGTTGTTTTTCTGTCCTACCTGGCCATTGGACCTTACTTTTATTCTATGTTAATTAGTATTGCCTAATTTTATTTAATATATATTTTGTCTTTTTCTTTCTTTCTTCATCCTGTAAAGCACTTTGAGCTATATCATTTATATGAAAATGTGTTGTATAAATAAATGTTGTTGTTGTTGATAAGTCTTAAAGGGCCTTTTCACCAGCCTGAAAAATAAAACACAAATTGCAGAAACACTAACAGTGTCAAGAGATTTCTTCGCTGCTTGCTTCTGTGCAATCAGCAAGAGAACATGTCTACCTTAACGAGCTCCTAAGTGCCAAATAATGTAGATAGATAGATAGATAGATAGATAGATAGATAGATAGATAGATAGATAGATAGATAGATAGATAGATAGATAGATAGATAGATAGATAGATAGATAGATAGATAGATAGATAGATACTTTATTAATCCTAAGGGAAAATTCACATACTCCAGCAGCACCTTACTGATACAAAAAACAATATTAAATTAAAGATTGATAATAATGCAGGTAAAAACAGACAATAACTTTATATAATGTTAATGTTTATCTCTCCGTCACCCGGGTGGAATTGAAGAGTCGCATAGTTTGGTGGAGGAACGATCTTCTCAGTCTGTCAGTGGAGCAGGACAGTGACAGCAGTCTGTCGCTGAAGCTGCTCTTCTGTCTAGAGATGACACTGTTTAGTGGATGCAGTGGATTTTCCATAATTGATAGGAGCCTGCTGAGCGCCTGTCTCTCTGCCACAGATGTCAAACTGTCTAGCTCCATGCCAACAATAGAGCCTGCCTTCTACACCAGTTTGTCCAGGCGTGAGGCGTCTTTCTTCTTAATGTCATGTCTCAGCCGAGGTTCCTTTCCTGGCTAGAGTTCAAATTCATGTTTTATGCCTCTTTTGTTCATTATTGATTCTTTGATTTGTGTTATGTTAATAGTACATTTGTTGATTATGTTCACTATTCTTTGTTTTTGATTTTATTTATATGTTTAAGCTGACTGTGTTATGTTCCATGTGTTTTGTGGGTGGTTCCCCAAAAGGCAGAGCTACCTGCCAATCACAACCAAGATCTGCACTCTGCGCTATGAATCTGTGAGGTCTTCTACAGTCTCTGGTCGTTCATTGTGTTTTGGAGTCGGTGAGATAATTATGCTTTTGCAGTGCTTGTGCCCTGGTATATTTTTAGAATTTTGACCTTCATGCTCTATGTTGGCTACGTTTTTGGATTTCTGTATTGGGACTTTGGTTGCATTGGATTGCTTAAGTGTTTTTGGACAATCCCTTTTCCTTTTGTGCTCCATGGAGCTTCATTGTTATTGAAGAGCTTTTTGTGAGAATAAAATTTTATCTGAATTAGATTCAATGCTTGTGGCATTGAAACATGCACCGCTGAAAAAATTCGATATATCGAAAATACCAGCATCATACACCATCGAGGTAAAAAATCGCTTTGAATTACTTGATGCGGCGGAGAAACCACCAGAAGAATTATGGGACGTCATCAAATCAACAATCACGGAAATAGCGAAGAGGTACATACCAAATAAGAAGCCAGAAAAGAAAGGCAAATGGTTAACGGAGGAAACTCTTAGGATTGCCCATGAAAGGATAACGGCTAAAGCTGCAAGAGACAGAGATAAGGTGAGGAGGCTGAACATAGAATTTCAAAGATCCGCCAGGAAAGATAAGGAAGTGTACTGGAATGAGCACTGCAAAAAGCTCGAGGAGAATTGCTTAAAAGGTCACACGAGGCATCTATTCGCTCAGGTGAAGAACATCCAAATGCCTTTCTCTGCTCATAAAGGAACAATCAAAAACAAGGACGGAACCGAAGCATACGACCAGCAAGGTATAAGACACAGGTGGAAAGAATACACTGAAGAACTGTACACATGCGAAAGTGAACCCGGGACTTTGCAGAATGATGACGCGCTGGAATTAGAACCACCGATCTTGGAAGCGGAAGTTGCATTGGCCATCAAGCAGCTTGCTAAGAACAAAGCTCCGGGCATAGATAACATCCCAGTGGAATTATTGCGCCCTGTACCATCAGTAGTCATCATGACCCTGTGTCAAAAGATCTGGGAATCTGGCAAATAGCCGAGGGACTGGAAAAGATCCATATTTATCCCGTTACCGAAAAAAGGTGACACCCGAGATTGCTCGAATTATCGCACAATAGCTCTGATCCTGCATGCAAGCAAAGTGCTCCTAAAGATCATACAGGAGTGGCTGAGGTCAACAATCAAGGCAGAATTGCCCGATGTACAAGCAGGTTTCAGGCAGGGACGCGGCACTCGCGACCACATCGCAAACCTGCGTTGGATCATTGAAAGATGTCGGGAATATCAAAAGAAGATCTACCTGTGCTTCATAGACTACACAAAGGCATTTGATTGCGTTAACCATATGAAACTGTGGGAAGCCTTAAAAGAGTTGGGTGTACCACCGCATCTGGTTAAGTTGATCAGATCATTATATTCTGAGCAGAAAGCCACAGTTTGGACACAATGCGGAGACACTGAATGGTTCCACTGTAGAAAAGGAGTGCGACAAGGTTGCATCCTCTCCCCTTTTCTGTTTAATCTGTACGCGGAAGTCATCACGCGGAAGACAGGACTGGAGGAATCAGAAATTGGAGTAAAAATCGGCGGAAGAAACATCAATAATCTCCGATACGCTGATGATACTACCTTGTTGGCTGAAACGAAAAAGTGACTTGAGGATTTGATAATGAAAATCAAGCATGAAAGCGAAAAAATGGGCTTGCAATTGAATTTAAAAAAGACGAAAGTGATGACGACCGCAGTCAACAACATCAAAATAAAAATTGCCGATGAGGAAATAGAATGTGTTCAGGAATTTACTTTCCTAGGCTCTAAGAAGGATAGCGCTCGGCCAAAGTACAATGCTGAACATGGAAAAAATTTGGAAAAGCAGAGATATCAGCCTCACCACTAAATGCAGGCTAGTCTGTGCAATTGTTTTTCCAATAACCATGTATGGATGTGAAAGTTGGACCCTGAAAAAAGCCGACAAAAGGAAGATTGACGGATTTGAACTTTGGTGCTGGAGAAAGCTACTCCGCATTCCATGGATAGCGAGAGTAACGAACAAAGAAGTGCTAGAGCGCATAAAGCCGGATATCTCGTTAGAAGGGAAAATTACTAGATTTAAACTGACCTATTTCAGCCATATAATGCGATGAAATTCGGTAGAAAAATCGGTCATGCTAGGGATGGTAAGCGGCAAAAGAAGACCCGGCCGCCAGCGGACTCGTTGGCTTAACACCATCAAAGCAGACACGGGCATGAACATAACACAGCTCAAAGAAGCTGTGCAAGATCGAAAAGCGTGGAGAGAGCTAGCCTATAGAATCGCCGAAGGTCGGAAACGATTGAACGGATGACACACACACACACAGCTTTCTCTTCCCCTGTACTTCCATTCCCATCACTCTTTTACCTGCATATTCATTGTCTGTTCTCATCACATGTCCATAGTGTATACTGGGTTGTGAGTCTTGCATTTTTATAAACATGAGTGCTGTTGATCTAGGGTCTTGGGTTTATATCCCACACCTGATTCTTTTCTGTGCACATTCCACTATTATTTGCATGCTTTATTTCCCTAGGTACTCTAATTTTTCTCTGACAACATTGATCTAGTGAAATATGAAAAAACAGTTCTTATGAGTATATTTTATTTTGAGAAATGAATTTTCTAACTCATGCATTTCTTAAGTGAAAAAAGAAGGATTAGTAACATGATTAATCTGGCTTTTAAAGCTCAGAACAAACTCAGAGATAACACCAAGCTGTTTATTTATGGTTTATTCCATTGTCCCAAGTTTCCAAGCTTGCACAACAGTTTTCCTCAGTGTTTAAAAGGATTCAGAGATATAGAAGTATTTTCCTAAAATTCCTAAATAACAGACTTTTATTCACATCTGGTTTGACATTTGTTGTGCAGCTAGTATTGATGTAGTGGTTTGGGTACAGAATTCATGCAAAAAAAGATACAGCTTCAATGTCTGAATCACTGTGTGAGTTTTTGTTAGACATTGAACCCGTTCATGATCTAATTACAAAATAGTATCTAAACAATTTTATCCATCCATCCATCCATTTTCCAACCCGCTGAATCCGAACACAGGGTCACGGGGGTTTGCTGGAACCAATCCCAGCCAACACAGGGCACAAGGCAGGAACCAATCCCGGGCAGGGTTCAACCCACCACTGGACACACACAAACACACCCACACACCAAGCACACACTAGAATTTAGAATCGCCAATCCACCTAACCTGCATGTCTTTGGACTGTGGGAGGAAACAGGAGCGCTATGAGGAAACCCACGCAGACACGGGGAGAACATGCAAACTCCACGCAGGGAGGACCTGGGAAGTGAACCCAGGTCCCCAGGTCTCCCAACTGCGAGGCAGCAGCGCTAAACAATTTTATATACATATCATATTCTTCTTCTTCCTCTTCATTTTTTCCCACCTCTATGTGGGGTCAATGTACTTGATCAATCATCTCCGTATAGCTCTGTTCTTTACCCCCTCCCCGGGCAGTCCCTTTCCTTCAAATCATATTTACTTTATTCATCCACGTCCACTTTGACCTTCCTCTGTTTCTCTTCCCATGTGCTTCCATTCCCATCACTTTTGCCCACGTATTCATTGTCAGTCAGTCAATTAGTCAGTCATTGTCCAATCCGCTATATCCTAACACAGGGTCACGGGGGTCTGCTGGAGCCAATCCCAGCCAGCACAGGGCACAAGGCAGGAACAAATCCCAGGCAGGGCGCCAGCCCACTGCAGGTATTCATTGTCTCTTCTCATCAAATGTCTATAGGACCTCAACTTACTTTCCTGTACTTTCTTAGATATCTCTCCCACTTTTGTACCTCTGATTGTCTCATTTCTTATTTTGTTCTTTTTTGTAATTCTGCATATCCTTCTTAACATTATCATTTTGGTCACAATTAACTTCTTCTCCTGCACTCCCTTTAGTGCCTAAGTCTCAGCTTCACATATCATTGCTGGTCTTACCACTGTCTTAAAAACCTTCCCTTTAACCCTTAACTGGGATCTTATCTGTTACCCCAACACTGCTTTAAACCCGAGTCCTCACTCCCTCATACATATCCTTGACAATCCTCACATACTTCTCTGGTACTCCTTTCTTTCTCGTGCACCTCCAGATGTCTTGACATGGCACTCTGTCATACGTTTTCTCCAAATCAATAAATACCATATGTAACCCTTTCTGTTTTTCTCAATGTTTCTCAGAAAATGAAGCAATCAATAGAAAAACAGACCATTTGTATAGTCTTTTAATTAATTTGCTTTCTGCATTCAATTTTCTTTAAACACAAAACTGCACTTAGGATAACAGCTTAAATATAAAAACAATAATATAAACACAGTAATTATACTGTTGTGATATAAAACCAGGCGTCAGCAAGCCCCAAACCCCAACATGAACACAACTGCTCAGTCCCGAATTCAAATAAAGGATGGTTTATTAACCAGACTCCTTAAGATGTTGCAAAAACACAAGTTTCTCTCCGCACAATTCCTCTTTTCACCACAATTCACTCACCACCACACTGTCCTCCTCCAGTTGAGTGTTGCCTCTCTTCCTCCCAGCTCTGACTCGCCTGGATAAGGGAGCGCAGTTCCTTTTATTATTTTATTACCCGGGAGTACTTATGCAGCCCAATGTTTTCCTGCAGCGCCCTCTCCTGTCACCCAGTGACTTCAGCAGGGCTGCTCTGCCAGACTACATCTCCCGGCATGCCCTGCTGGCTTCCCACTGGGCACTGATGACCGGGGATGTTGCCATTTAGCATGCTGGGGGAGAAAAAAGCCCCCAGTGACATCTTCCCCTTTAAGTGGGCTGTCCATCCATCCCTTCCGGTCTCTCCTTCTGGGTCTGATCCTTTTCTCCTTCCCAGCCGGCTTGCCTGTCTGCCTGATAGGAGCCTTCCATCTGGCTAAGGAACCATCCCCTCTTCTGGCCGGGATGCCCGTCCAGCCCACGTGGCATCTACACTGTATATTTCAACTTAAGCCCTTATATTAAAAGTTTTTTTCAGTTAAATGTATGATAAACCTGTAGGTTGAAAATGTATCACCTTTTTATTATACTAATAAGTGGAGAAAGGGGTAATATGTTGCTGTATATTAAAGCATGGAATTCTGGTGAAAGCCTAATTTACAAGAATACAAGAAGGATCAGTTGAGAATTTCCAAAGTTGATTGGACTGATTCCATTATTAAGGTTTTGGCTTTGTACCCTTGACTAATTAACCCTTTGTATTTATCTGGGTGTGGGACTGACACCAATTTAGGTTGGTTTGCCCACTCGGAGAATATGAAATGTAAACTGAAGATGCTGCAAGGCAATGCTTTTGTCAGAAAAAAAATAATAAAATATTTTTGTAGCTATTTTTCATAGAAGGCTGTTTTTTTATTCCATTAATAGTCATGATATTGAAAATCATGAAGCACCCAGGAGACTGAACTGTTACTGCAGGCTTGGGACAGTATCTCATCTGAGAGTACCATTAAAAGCTGAAGTGCTGCATACCAAATGAAATGGACGGGAACAATGATAACATTATGTGGGAAGACAAATCTGTAGAGGAAAAAATGTCCGAAACGGTAATGAGCCATGAATGAGAAGTGCAATGAAAACGATATTTCTGAATATTCTGATACTTAAGTAATATCAGTGCACATTTCATTTTAACTTTCCTGCTTCATTTCTTATCTGAAAGGGAGGAATGAACATTATTTTAATTGCAAGTTAAAATTAAAATTAATAGTGATGTTACTTCTTGGAAATAGGAATACTGTATTACATAACAAACAAAACTCACAGCTACGTATATACTGGATTAAAAATTTTCATTTTGTTGTTTTTTCAAGCAGCTGTTCTAGCTTTACTGATATATTACTGATGTATTTTATGTTGTTTTGTATTTGGGTGGATGCAGTAAATTGTACAAAATAAATAAAATCATTTCACACAGATTCTCTGGAAAGAAACTATATTGTAGACCTTTCATTGAGTGAACTCTGAACCTGATCAAATCAAACCGTGTCACACTCTGCTGAACAGGGAAGCAATTAGAAAGAAAAGGCAGACAGAGAACAGGAGAGCAGGTTTCAATCTTGTATTTGAAAGGTGAAATCTTGAACAATGCGGTCACTTGATATGAAGGAGAACTCCAAATAAATTATATTTAATATTTGTAAAATAATGTCATAATATTAGTCTGGTAATATAAAGGAAAGGTTGAGGCATTATAGTAAGAGGTACCAACTCTCAGGTCCTGAGGATGGAGAAACCCAATCCTAGCCTTGATATTGTCACTATGGAGTTTCCCATTCGATGTTTTCCCAAGGTACTCAATTAATTGCAATCCAAAAGTCAAGAACTTTAGTTTAAGTAACTGCTGACTCCAGATTGTCTCTATAGCTATGTACGTAAGTATGTGGAGTGACAGACTGGCATCCAGTGATGATTTTAGCTTTGTAACCAGAAAGGATGGATATGTATAACAAGAAAAATTACAGTTTAAGTAGTTGGATGTCTGTAGCTTCAATAAACTAAATGTAAACGGTTTATGGACTCTTAAATTCTCTTGTTTTATTTGTTCAATTGAGGAAATTAACTGCATTAGACTTTAATCTCTATCATCAATGGGAGTTGTTCACAGGTAGCTGTGATGCAACTGGGATGAACACTTCCAAATGTCTACAGGTTAAGGAGGTTTCTAACCCATGAAAACTGTGAAGAAGGTGTGTTTGAATTTTATTGAATCAGATGAGACAGAGATGGAGTCAATTTGTTGAAGAAGATTTACTAAATTTTCTTTTGTGCTTTCAAGTCTGTTGTTTTGACTCCAGAATAAAGTTTGCTTTGTCTTTGACAGTTTTATTTGTGTAACACAAAGCCTAGAATAACAGGTCATACCAGAAATGGGGTTGCACAAATGGAGCCACAATAATATTACAGTAAAGCAAATACCTTATCATCCCGATCCTGTAGAAAATCTATGCCCTCAGTACTCCTATAAATATGCCTCAGAAAATGACTCCTACAGGAGTGTTTTTACTTCCGTTTGAGCGACTTTTAAGTCATTGCCATTTTCCTAGTTTCATTGTATGAACTCCATTTAGTCCTGACTACTCTTCTTCAAAGTCCTCATTAACCTTTAACATCTCACTCAAACATTATTGTACATTTAAATATTTTCTTCTTCTTTTCTGAAGGTCAGATCAGTTATGGCTCATATGTTTCCCTCTAATGTCCAAAAGCAAATTGTTGATTTGAGTGAGTTTCTGAGGTGGAACGGAGTGAAATCCACTAACGATTATTGCCACATCCTCATTGACTCTTTCTACTTTTGTTTTTTTTTTTCTTTTCATTCTGCCAAGATGAAAAAAATAAGATACCTGGCTGCCAACTTATAGGAATTGAATCCATTCATTATATTCAGCTTGCTTAATCCAGTAAATGAGTACAGGAGCTGAAACCTAGAAATTAACTACAGATATGATTGGTGAGCTTTATTGGGTTGAATGATCTGTTCTTATCAAACTTTTTCTCATGTTCTTAAAAAGCAGAATGCAGTAATCATTCCTTGGATGGCCAATACATCACAGGGGCACATTTAAAGAAACAATACTACAGGAAAATAATTTCATTTAACATTCACCACTTTTGGAAATGAGAGAAGAACCTTCACAAACATGAGGAGGAAATGTAGACTCAACATAGACTGTCTTCATACTCAGATTAAAAATATAAGATCTCAGCATCACAGTACAAACCGCATACAAGCTTAGCAGACCCTGTGTCACATTGCATTCAGCACTTTAGTAATTTTAATCCTGTAACTGAGCAGGAAGTCTTAATTTTAATTTCTAAAATGAAACCTATTACTTTGTCCCTAGATCCAGTGTCAACAAAACCAGTAAATCATGTTTCTTCCATCTTAAAAATGTTGGGAAATTAAGGCACTTTCTAAATAAACAGGATTCTGAGAAATTAATTCATGCATTTATTTCTAGTTGGATTGACTACTGCAATGCAGTGTTCACGGAATGTTCAAATTGTTCTTTATACAGCCTCCAGTTAATCCAAAAGGTGGCTGCAAGAATTATTACATGAACAAGAAAATACAAACACATAACTCCAGTTCTTAAATTCTTACACTGGCTCCTGGTTAAGTTTAGGGCACATTTCAAAATTCTCCTTTTAACATATAAAGCATAAAATTGCTAAGGTCTGGCTTACTTGTCTGAACTTATCATGACTTACAAACCAGAGCGCACATTAAAATCTCAAGATGCCGGTCTGCTAATGATTCCAAGAATTAATAAAATAACAGTGGGAGGTCGAGCTTTTAGTTGCAGTGCCCCTAAACTGTGGAATGGTCTGCCTGCTACTATAAGAGATGCCCCCTTCGGTCTCAGCTTTTAAATCCTGGCTGAAGACTCACTACTTCAGTTTAGCATATCCTGACTAGAGCTGCTGATTAACTGTACAGATTACATCTCTGTTGTTAGTCATTAGTACTAAACATAAGTAACATGACAGTTATAATTTGTTACTAATCCTAACCTATTCTGTTTCTCTTCTCGGTACTCAAATGTGGCACTTGGTGCCACGGCCCACCTGCCAAGTTGTTTTGCCTGCCTAAGGTAAAGTCATCCCTGATGGAGGATAGAAGGAATCGTGGGGTAGAGGGGTCCGTTCATCGGATTGGCTGTTGCACCTGTAGAATGGCCAAATGGGGGAGGCAGCTTGATGTCCGAGGTCTCCAGGACTCTAAACAAATCCAAATTATATTATGTGATATCATCTACTGTTAAATTGTGCTCCATACTTGTAAATTTTGTATTTTTATACAGTATTGAGGATTTGTTCTGTTCTGTGTATTGTATTGACCCCTTTCTTTTTGACACCCACTGCACGCCCAACCAACCTGGAAAGGGGTCTCTCTTTGAACTGCCTTTCCCAAGGTTTCTTCCACTTTTTCCCTACAAGGGTTTTTTTGGGAGTTTTTCTTTGTCTTCTTACAGAGTCAAGGCTGGGGGGCTGTCAAGATGCAGGGCCTGTTAAAGCCCATTGTGGCACTCCTTGTGTGGTTTTGGGCTATACAAAAATAAATTGTATTGTATTGTATTATGACCCAGGATTGTGGAGCTGGAAGGAAGCAGCAGCTCTATCCATTGTGCTAGCACGGTATCGTGAACTGAATGTTGTCTTTAAATTTGTATGTTACTTTTGAAATGAATGCATTTAACAACTTTAAAACATATTTTTCTTCAGCCATTTATCTTAATAGTATGAGGTTGATTTACACCCTTTATCAAAATATCTAATGAATATATTAATAAGCCACAGAGTGATTAGATAAGGTCTTAAGATATAGAAATGCTTGTTGCCTTAATATATTATATGTGAAAGATGTCAACAAGAAAAGAACTTATATGTTATTTTAAATTATAATTTTTAGATAACATGTACTGTATCTGCCTGAATTTTCTAGTTCTTTTTTTAGCATTCAAGAAACACAAGATTAAATTCTATTAAATTAGCTGTGGCTCAGCAGGACATTGTGTCTTATTAACCCACCATTGTGAAGCAGGTGCACAATTAGCGCTAATTAAGGTCACAGTGTTCTCAGCTGGGCAAGGTGCTCCTTTATAAGGAGATCGTCGAGAGAAGCTTTAAGTTGCAACCAAGGGCTTGTTGAAAATGAAGGTGTAGATAGGGTTCCTCTAGACCAAGGGTTCTCAAAGTCGGTTATGGGGTCCCACTGTGGCTTCAGGTTTTTGCTTCAACCAGATTCATAATCCGTGATAACTGGTAACACTGATCTCAATTAATTAACTGGTATTTTTTTTTCTCTTATTCTACATTAAGAAAGCACAGCAGCATGATTTTTACATTATAAGACATTTAGGAATATATCCATTTTTGCTAGAGATTTAAATGCTTAACTCCCTTTTGTTGATTTCATTATATTTTGCCCTTTCTCTGTGTAGTTTGCTCCCTTCATTGTATCTTAATAATAACAATTAAAAATAACAGCCAGGTAAACGACTCTGAATAATTAAAGGTTGCAACTACTTTAGTGTCAGACCCACTTATTAGAAAATAATGAATTAAACAATTAGAACACAGAATAGAATCAAGATGAAAATATTGTTTAAAAGAAAATAAAAATACATTATTTCCATATAACTGCATGGTACATTTTAATAAATATATATATGAACAAACTTGGTTTTCTAATTTCTACATTGTTCCCAAAACACAGTCTGGGAAATAACCGTTCACTTAGTTAGCCCAGGAGTCCAATTAAAAGCAGAAGTTGGTTGGAACAAAAACCTGCAGCCACAGGACCGACTTTGAGAATCCCTTCTCTAGACAGACTATGGTCACACAGCCACACTGTTATGAGAAATGTGCATTTCTATTTTCTACTTACAAGCAAGACATTTTGACGTCTTGGCTGTTGTTAACCCCGTTTTCATGCAAAACACAGTTTTAAGTGGAATTTTCAAATTAAAACTAGCTAAGTTTAGAATAAATAGCGCTAATTGCCAAAAAAACATAATAGTTTTTAAAGCATAGTTTAATTAAAAGTTTGGACTGTTATTCTCCTTTGTGTTTTTATAGAGTTACCACTAATACATTATAAGGGTATGGAAACCTTTGGTGTCTTTTGTTGTGAAGAAATAAAATCATGTAAAATTATGCTAGTTTTTTCACTTTTACCTAATAACCAGCGCTATTTATGAGGAAAATTTAAAGGATAAAAAAAGTTTTATACCTTTGTTCCATAAGTGTATGTATCACTTAATACTTCATGAAAACATATTTTGCTTACAGCAGTAAGTCAGTTAAGATACAGTACGCCTTCATTACTTTCATTCTGTTCAAGGTCATTTATCCATGTTACATGCAATGCAATTGGTCAGTGATACCAGATTTGTTGACCATGGCACTCTTGAAAGTGATGTAAATATGTTACATATAGTAAAGCATTTGTGCTAAACTGATGCCACATTACAAGACTTCTAGTCAGAGGCAAGGTCAAACTTGACAACTCATCGCAACAGAGCATGTCATATTATACAGTTAGAGTTCAGAGGGTATATCAAATGAAATAGCAGCAAAGCAACTTTACAACACAGTCTCACATTTCCATTATCCAGTTATCGTGAGGATGCCCCTTTCTTTTTGCAGTCAATAACTTGCTGCGTGGTAGAGCTGGTGCCTGTATGGAGGCTGTACAAGTGAAACAATTTCAGCCACAATCTTGGTCCTTATTTTACATTCTGTTGTGGTATGTAAACCCATGCTTTGTCAGGCCCAAAACCCCAACAGTCCTTATTCCTCATATCTGCATTACAGTAAATGTGTCGTACTTCCAGGTGAGCACTCACTGGTTGTCAGTTCCTGCATAGATACAACTTCAGAAGATTTTGTCAGGGCAAGTTGTAGACTAGTTGGATTGATTCACTGGGGTAGGTTAAGCTACAAGACTGGTGATGATGGGAATGTGCCGCAACTTCCCATAACTTGATAAATATTATGTAAATGAAGTCTGTGACTGAAAAAACGTTGGAAAAGTCATATAATGTGATATGGCCTTTAGTCAGTTGTCACAGAATACACTAAACACAATTCTTTTTAACTTTAGCCAATGCTGTTAAGACAAGTTACATGATTATTTGTTTTTCAACTGATTCTGTGAATTCTGGCATAGCTGTTCAGTAGCTTTACAAATAATGGAAGCAGATGCCCTGGTAGATGGAGTTGACAGGAAAATCTATTTTTACATGACCTGGGGGGGGGGGGGGGGGGGAGTGCAGGTTCAGCCATTATACGGCACCCTGAGAAACACTTTTTCAGGTTAAGGGCCTTGTTCAAGGGCCCAACAAAGTAGAATTTATTCTGGCAGTAATGGGATTTGAGCTGGTATTATCTGACAAATATGTTTTGTTTTTTTTTAACCTGGAACGGGCTGTAACTTGATGTACATGGCCCTTGGAATTAAATTGACTGACATTTAAACTGGCAACAAACCACCATTATCATTGTCGTCTTGAATCATGTAATGGGCTTTAAGTTAGTATACTAGGAACTCTTTTGTAAGTCCTGTATGCAGTTGCTTCTTTTGGAGTTGCAGAAAATGAAGTCATTGTCCATGACCAAGATAATTATTTTAGTGCTGGTACATTCTTCTCAAAGAAAAAGGGGTCTTTGCCACTTGGTCTGGGGTATGTTAAACCACCAAAGTGCACATTCAGCAAGGAAATGAATCATCGATCAGTAATGTTGCCATTTTTAACAGGATCTACCAATCTTACTTGTGGCAACCTGCTGTATGTTAAAGCAGAGATCTGTTTGCTGGTGGCGTTTCACAAGCAGTCCAATTCATTTGCAGACTTTTTTGTTGTCTTAATTCTTCTTGAGGTAATGATTTGCATTAATGAAGTCAATTACTTTGTACCGGTTTATTAGCAATTTAAAGACTTTTCACATACAGTATTTTTATTTTCATAAGTATGCATTGTGGTGAATATGCAAATGAGCAAGAGAACTGCAGGCAGGGGAATGTTATGGAAAACAGTGCTCATAGAAATGGAAAGAAAGTTACATTGGCAGGCACAGGGTATCCAATGCTGTTGTGGAAAGGACACCACTAGGGGGTGGTATTCCATATTTGTGGAGAGAGTGTCTCAGAAGTAATGAGTCCATTCTTACTGAGGTAAAGGAACAACAAAAAAGATTAAATGATGGTGCTTCCTCTAGTCAAAAGGCAGCTGTAACATGGTTCAGTAAAATATTATTTTGCTGAATATTAATATTGGGCAGAGTGGTGGCTCTGAGGCTAGGGATCTGCGCTGGGAATTGGAAGGTTGCCAGTTCAAATCCCGTAAATGCCAAAAGAGACTCTGCTCTGTTGGGCCCTTGAGCAAGGCCCTTAATCTGCAATTGCTCTGTCCTGGGTATGGCGTTAACCTGCATCCAACCCTGCATGTAGGCTCTCCAATCTGCAGGGAAAAACTTGACGGTTGGTGGCAGAATTGGCACTCCAGCCACCATTAAAAACCTCACAATGTTCCACTCCATCTGAACTCATGTGGTGCTGGGGTGTCACCCATTGAATGGCTGCACTCGGCTCCTAATCTGGGATCCTGAGTTGGTTTGTCGTGTGGTCAGTGCGGCAATATGCTGTATCAGCGTGTGCTCCTAACCTCTCTCTCCTCTGAATATTGAGGACAGACCTCTTGGGGGCCATCAAATGAGTGTTGGGGCACTGGGGTATAAGGATACATAGTTCCACCAAAGGGAGCGCTGAGGACTTTTAGAGAAACCGCCCATTCTTCTAATTCCCATCGATGTTGTGAGGTGACTAGGAACAAACAACTGAATGATTAAAGGAAGTGAGACCAGATGGGAGCTGGAAGATGACAATTAAGTGCTTATTATAGCCTCTTCTTGGGCAAGTCAAATCCCCTGATAGCCTTGCATAGCAACAGAGGCAGCAGTTTGTTTTTTTTTTTTTTTTTGGTTCCATTTGTACTTTGTGTTCTCCCTTTATTCATCCACTGTGTTTATTTTTGTACAATAAATGCACCTTTTTCTATTCCTTTGGCCCTCTTTGCATCATCCTGGGAATGGCAAATGGTGTAAAAGTGCCTGTATCGTTTACAGCATTCTGTCTGGCAAAGGGAGATAAGCCTTATATACAGTATTGTTCCCTTCACATTATCACAGCAGCAAATGCTTCCACAAAACATTTCTTGAAATCTCCTTGAAATTCTAATTAAACACGTTTAGGGTAAAAACATCCATTTTCTGAAACAGCTTTTTCTATCACTTGTGATGTCAGAATAATAATGAATGTGCCACTTTCTCAAAGACTGTGACTGAGAATTAAACCCAGAACAAGTGAAGGAGAAGTAGTAATTATTGTGCCATCTTGCTGCCCATAAAAAAAAAAAAAAAAAATTCATATAATGGAGAAGTCACCAGTTAAACATTGTCAGTGCCAATGTACTTGTTATAAATGAGATTGGGAGGCATCGTATGGTGGCATATCATGAAGGATGCACAAATCATTAAGAAGAAAAATGAATGTATCATCAGAAATCTATATAATTTTAAACAGACATATATTGAAAAAAGATATCCATCCATCCATTTTCCAACCCGCTGAATCCAAACACAGGGTCACGGGGGGTCTGCTGGAGCCAATCCCAGCCAACACAGGGCACAAGGCAGGAACCAGTCCCGGGCAGGGTTTGCTGACTGAAAAAAGTAAAATGATATACAGTAATCCCTCCTCCATCACGGGGGTTGCGTTCCAGAGCCACCCGCGAAATAAGAAAATCCGCGAAGTAGAAACCATATGTTTATATGGTTATTTTTATATTGTCATGCTTGGGTCACAGATTTACGCAGAAACACAGGAGGTTGTAGAGAGACAGGAACGTTATTCAAACACTGCAAACAAACATTTGTCTCTTTTTCAAAAGTTTAAACTGTGCTCCATGACAAGACAGAGATGACAGTTCTGTCTCACAATTAAAAGAATGCAAACATATCTTCCTCTTCAAAGGAAACAGAGAGGAAAGCAAACAAATCAATAGGGCTGTTTGGCTTTTAAGTATGCGAAGCACCGCCGGTACAAAGCTGTTGAAGGCGGCAGCTCACACCCCCTCCGCCAGGAGCAGGGAGAGAGAGAGAGAGAGACAGAGGAAAACAAAGTCAAAAATCAATACGTGCCCTTTGTGCTTTTAAGTATGCGAAGCACCGTGCAGCATGTCGCTTCACGAAGCAGCTGCACACAGAAGGTAGCAACGTGAAGATAATCTTTCAGCATTTTTAGACGAGCGTCCGTATCGTCTAGGTGTGCGAACAGCCCCCCTGCTCACACCCCCTACGTCAGGATCAGAGAAAGTCAGCGCAAGAGAGAGAGAGAGTAAGTAAGTTGGGTAGCTTCTCAGCCATCTGCCAATAGCGTCCCTTGTATGAAATCAACTGGCCAAACCAACTGAGGAAGCATGTACCAGAAATTAAAAGACCCATTGTCCTCAGAAATCCGCGAACCAGCAAAAAATCCGCGATATTTATTTAAATATGCTTACATATAAAATCCGCGAAAGGCGAAGCGCGATATAGCGAGGGATCACTGTACGGCTTTAACATTATGACCCATTCACTTGTATGGGTTTAATGTTAACATATAACATTTTAAGAAGCTTCTTCAATAATTTGACATTATGTTAGTCAGTCAGTCATTCTCCAACCCACTATATCCTAACACAGGGTCACGGGGGTGTGCTGGAGCCAATCCCAGCCAACACAGGGCGCAAAGCAGGAACAAACCCCTAGGCAGGGCGCCAGCCCACCACAGGGCATTTGACATTATGTCTTTGCTTTAATTAAAAAGGTTGTTTCTTTTATGATATGATGTCCTTATGTTGTATGTTTTCTGTTAATGTTTTGTTTGTTTGAGTGGCATCACATGAAATGCAATGCAACTGATGTTATAGGAAAAAGTAAAATAATATGGAAATTAAGTACATAAGGAATTTAATTGACACACCAGAGGAGACCATTCAGTCCATCAAGCTCGTTTGTTTAGGGAATAGCTGAGCTGCCCTAATTTCCATACACTTCTTAAAGGTTGTCTATGTTTTTCTTTCCACTACATACCTCGGTAGTTTGTTTAGATTCCCACAAGAAGTGCTTCCTAGCTTCAATCTTAAATGTGCTTTCCCTTAATTTCCCAACTAGTGTCCTTGACTATGTGATTCACCTTTAAGATGAAAGAGTTATGGTGAGGGTATTTTACCAATAACTTGAGGATTTTGAAGACCTGGATTAGGTCCCCACGCAGGCTCCTAAGATAACTACAACAAAAACATTTATTTATATAGCACATTTTCATACAAATAATTCAGCTCAAAGTGCTTTGAAGAAAGATAAAAAAAGACAAAAAGAATTACAATAAGAGAATACTAATTAACATAGAATAAAAGTAAGGTTCGATGGCCAGGGAGGACAGAAAAAACAAACTCCAGACGGCTGGAGAAAAAATAAAATCTGCATGGGTTCCAGGCCATGAGACCACCCAGCCCCCCTCTAGGCATTCTACCTAACATAAATTACCTCAATCCTTCCTCATTGTATTCAGGGTTCTCATGGAAGGACTTGATGATGACAGTCACATGGACTTCTGGGGCCTCATGTATAAATGGTGCATACACACAAACCTGTTGCGTAAGCCTTTTTCCACGTTCAAATCACGATGTATAAAACCTAAACTTGGCGTAAAGCCACGCATATTTCCACGGTAGCTCATATCCTGCCGTACGCAAGTTCTGCGCTCGGTTTTGCAAACTGGCGGCACCCAGCATCAAAGCAGTGCTACTATTCCAGTGTGGTTTCCCTTTATTTTTTAGATCCACATCCCTGACGGGCTTTATAAATACATTGAAATTAACCGTATATTGTTTATTAGTTTAATGCATCTGATTGTAATTAACCTGTAACAATATAATGGTCCACGGAATGGCCAAACTATTCCAAATACCATAGCTGTTTTAGCGTTGTCATCCTCACTGCACCTTCTATTTCTTCTTTCAGCTGCTCCCGTTAGGGGTTGCCACAGCGGATCATCTTTTTCCATGTTACTCTCACTGCACCACTCGGAGCAGCTGATTGGAAAGAGAATTATTGGTATACAGCATCAAGCACACGCTGTCTCAGCCATTCTGCCTATTGATCCGCTGTCATCCGACAAATGCTTCAAAACCTTTCCTGTACGGACCTCGTGGTTTAGAAACAGTTTCATCCCAAGAACTATAAACGCACTCAATCAGTCCATCAAGTGCTCCTTGTAGAACTGTTTGTACTTATAAGAACAATTCCCTCACTGTAAACTTGCACTACAGTTATAATATTGCACAACCTGAGCCACTTTATAAAGTGCATATTTACATATGATGATGATACCATTTTTAAGATGAAATGCAGCAGAATGTTTATTATCTTATATAGATAAAACTTTAACTTCATTTAAATAATCTATATTGTTAATAAACGTGTGAGGACACGGTGCTGCTGTGCTAGCAAGGGTCTGGCGCTCCGTTCACGGATTGTTCCTGCCTCGTGCTGTATTCTTGCTGGGGCTGGCGTGACACTAGAAGGATAGAATAATTAAACATGTACTACAAAGATATTTCAATGTTCCTTTAAAAGTTTTGAAGAATCGCTGTTCTCAACTTACAGATGGCTTAACGTCTATTACGGAGCTTATTGTGTGGCGAATGGGTATTTGGAGAAAGAAAAGTAAGGACAGGAATTAGAGGTTAGTACATTTGAAAGAGACAGTACTGCTGCAATAAATAATTTCATCGAAGGTTGCGCACAATCACTGTGCCACCGTGTTCCCATGTTTAATAACATGCTTTAACTCCTATCATCATGAAAATTATATCACGTATAAATCTCAGTATTTTAATTATTCAGAGAGCTGTAATATTACGAATATTACGGAGGAAGAGAAAGCCTGGAAGCACGTAGTGATTCACACACACAGAGCACATAGAAGATCAAATACAAAACAAAGCATTTAACATGCTACTTTAGTTACGATGGGATTTGAGAAGCTAGTAAATTAAAAAATTTTAAGATGAAGTTTATGATGTTCTACTTTAATGACAAAATAAACTACGTGATTAAAGTGAAAAATTCGAGATTAAAGTTGACATTTCGAGCTTTTTTCTTACTGTGTCCTTATTTTTTTTCTTTTCTCTGTAGCCTAATAAGCTTTCATATGACACTCAGACGGTGGGCTACAACTCGCCTTTTCACGGCGACATTGATATCTGACAACTTTTTTTATTTCGGACACTGTGCGACTTTGTGAACTTGAGCTTTCGAGTTTCTCCGACACACTCGGTCACTCGATCAACTTCTTTTTGTTGTTTATACCACTGTTTAAACCAACAAAAAGTACGTTTTTCTTTGCCTCCACTTGTTATTTGCTGAACTTCGATTCCCCCCTAAACCCCCCCGTGCTTTTGCCATTACTTTTTCACAGAACGCTGAACTTAAGGGCTATTTATATTGATTTGCATATTCAAAGAGGCGTAATTCTGGAAGGAGACTGGGAGGGACAGCGGGCATGTGCGTTACTTTTAACGCTGACCGGGATATATGGAGCAGAAGAACGTGGAAGTTGGTGTTCGGACAGATTTATGCATCTGGATTTTTTGTGCATAAGCACATTTCCGCTTTTGTGCTTACGCCGTGTTATAGTGTGAATTATGCACGGCGTTATGCATGAGGCCCCTGGTCTTTGATCCATCAATGTAGGGAAATCATGGTGCTTTGATTAGGTGGTGGTGGTGCAGATTGCCACCACAGAAAACCGGAAAAAGAACAGAAGAGAGTGTAGGGAGGGGTTAGTACGGATTTTGGAGCCACCATGAATAATAATGATAATTAATTGACTATACAGAGCATCAGGATTAAACTAAAATAAAGCTATGTGAAAGCCATGTTAAAGTAATGTGTTTTCAGCAGACTTTTAAAGTGTCTCCACTGTATTAGCCTGGCGAATTCCTATTGGCAAGCTATTCCAGATTTTAGGTGCATAAACAATTCTCTGAGTCTGTTACGGTACAACATGTCATTAAGTCCTGGAATGCACTTGGTTGATCTCCTCTGCACAGCCTGAAGTACTACTAAGTCCTTTTTGTAGCATGGTGACCAGAATAGCACCCAATACTCCATATGCAGTTTCACTAATGCATTATATAGTCCTGTGATTTATATTCAACTGTTTTTTTTATTATATAATCTAGCAATTTGTTTGCCTTTTCAATCACTTCTGGACATTCCTCAGACAATTAAAATGTGTTAATATAAATCTCTAAATCTTTTTCAGAGGTTGCTTTCAGTGTCTCCCATCTTGTATTTATAATTGACTAGCCGTTCCCCATGGCTCCCCCCACGTAGTTCTGAAACACGACAAACTTTAAAAATCAATAAATAAAATGGTATCACTAGCCTAAGTGGAGGCAAGTTACGTTCCAAAACACAGAGGTAGACCGACTCCCCACTCCTAACGTCACGCTTCTCCCAACCCTTGGCCCGCAGCCTCTGTCTCAGATTACAATGAATATATCGCTCCTGCAAGCGAACTATGATTCTTAGTGCGATGAGAGAAGTCACAAAATCAACCAGACTGTTCAAGAAAATTCTAGAAAAAAACAGATCCAAATCCATTAAGTAGTTCTCTTGTTCGCTAGCTAAGCGAATTTTTGATACGCCCCAAGGCTGGTATATGAGTGAGGAGGGCCCCACCCCCTTCCCCTCGGCCCGCTGCCTCTCACTCGGATTTGTGCAAATCGGTACCGCAAACTATGATACTTAGCGTGATGAGAGAGGTCACAAATTATAGAAAAGAACCCGATCTAAATCCGTTAAGTAGTTCTCTCATGAAAAGCGGACAGACATACAGACAGACAGATGTTGGATTTTATATATATCTAGAGATGTTCCTGTTTCCCTTGTGTAGCATTTTGCACTTTTGTAAGGTAAACTTAATTTTCCAAGTTTTCCCCCAACTTGTTGATCTTTTTAAACTGTTTTTGCTGCCTCATCAGTGTCTGCCATTCCTCCAATTTTTGTGTCATCTGTAAATTTTCACACACTTGCTAGCTGTAGCAGAATCAATATCATTAATATAAATCGGAAAAAGTAAGTCTAAGGACAGACCCCTGGAAGACTCCATTGATGGCTTCACTCCCAGTAGAACACTCTGCTCTTATCATGAGTACTTCTACAGGTTAACCATCTTAGATCCAGTTTTGTAGGTTTCCTTTGTTGCCTAAAGCTTCAAAATTCCAAATTAATCATTGGTGTGGAACTGAAAGTCTAAGAAAATGGTGTCTTATGCTTTGTTTTTGTCAACTATTGAAGTCGTCTGTTCAAAAAATCTAACAGATTGGTTTGGCAGGGTTTTCCAATCATAAACCCCTGCTGGCTGTTACTTTTTGTATATTATTTTCTTGTAAGGACTTTTCTAATTTGTTTCTTATTAGAGTTTTTATAATTTTGCATAGTACAAATTTAATAGGCAGTGTAAAGGAAGTACTAAATTGTATGCTGATTATAAAGACAAAGTGCTGCTTGTATTAAAAGTTAATAAATCATGTGGACCAGACATTACTTACACTAGAGTGTTCAGTGAAGCTTGTAGTTTCATATATACTGATGGGGGAAAAAAGGAACAACAACAACATTTATTTATATAGCACATTTTCATACAAATAGTGTAGCTCAAAGTGCATTACATGATGAAGAAAGAGAAAAAAGACAAAATAATTAAAATTAGGGAACACTAATTAACATAGAATAAAAGTAAGGTCTGATGGCCAGGGAGGACAGAAAAAACAAAAAACTCCAGACAGCTTGAGAAAAGAAATAAAATCTGCAGGGGTTCCAGGCCACGAGACCACCCAGCCCCCTCTAGGCATTCTACCTAACATAAATGACCTCAATCAGTCCTCCTTGTATTCAAGGTTCACATGGAAAAATTTGATGATGATGGTCATGTGGACATCTGGCCTTTAATCCATCAATGTAGGGACATCATGGTGCAACACTTATTGTTGGACTGAAAGATTAAATACCAGTACAAAAACATTCACAATACTAAGACAAAACAACTGTGACTAAAAGGGTGTGTACTCCAGTCACCAAGTGGGTGCTCCTCAAAGTCCAACAATACTGAATGTTTGCTATGAAAACCAAGGGACGCCATTTTGGTAACTCACATGCCTTATGCTCTAGACATTGAGGGGGAAAGCCTAAGGCTCCATATGGCCTTCGACCAGCAGTGGTTTTTGATATAGTAGAATGTCTGTTGGGTGAGGGCAGTGAAAATGCTGAAGTCAGCAAAAGTGTGACTGTTATTAAGGAATATGGACCTCATTGTGATTTATTTTGTTCAGAAATGCTGTTAACTGTAGCTTTGTTTCTTTGACTTGTTGATCATTTGGCAATACCTCAGTTCATAAATAATCATGATCAGTATGCTATTTATGTTAAGTATAACCATTGATATACATTATGTATGTATGTACAAAAAAAACTTGCATGGATTAGTATTTTATTGTCATAAGTAGTGAGTTGGAAATAAGTGAGGCTGTCTGATCTTCTTGCTTTACAAAAAGCTCAAAGTAGCATAAAACATACAGGAGTTAGGTAACACTTTATTTGTCCCCAGGAGGAAATTTAGCTTTTTACAGAAGCTCAATAAACAGATATATAATTATTTTTTATATTACAACAAACAACAAATCCTCTCTCAAATAAAGACCAGTATAGCTGCATAAAGGAGCCTGAGTAGAGTTTCCTGACACACTTCTGCTGAATAATCCATTGGCTGAAAGTCTTCAATGCTAGTGTTTCACAGTGAGGATGTTCTTCATTTCTCATGATGACTACCAGTTTTATTTTCATTCTCTCCTTTGTTACTACCTCCTGTGTATCAAGACTGTGTCCAGGACTGAGCCTGCCTTCTTAATCAGCTAGTTGATTCGGTTGGCCTCTCTCTTGTTTGTGTGAATCACACCGGCTTAGATGTTTGAGATCGCAGTGGTAGTAGCTGTTTACAGGAATAATTAATACACTCCACTTTCAGTTTCTCTGGTGTCTCTTACATTTACAGGTGTTTCAGACCTAAGGTAGCTTTCAGATCCTGTTCATTTTCCTTGTGATGTCTCCTGAGCTTGCAGCTTGTTTAATGTCATGGATTTTATATTTTATTTTATTTTTTGCTCACTCAAACAAAAATGAGCTTAATCTTACAAGGACAGGTAACAAATTGTATCACTTTAAAACAAATATTTTGCTGAAATGGACAGGATAAATTAACTCTTATGTAGGCAGGACATCAAATCATCCTGTTTTCCTGAATTGTACCAGTATCAATCTGTTTAAATTGAGCAGAAACATCAGGAGACGCCTAAAGCTATATTTATTACTTTATTACCTGTGAACAGATGGGCACGTAGGACTAAATTGGTTTACAATTTGTGGAAAGGAAGACATACCGATTCCTCAGCCTGCATAGATTACTTTACAAACTGTGAACAGAAGGAGATGGCGTGGGACTAGAAATTGCCAAACCAGCTTACATCTTGGGAAAGGAAACTTCTTAAAACATCAAAAAGTTATAGTTTGGGAAACAGACGTACTCAAACTGATTAAAGAGTTTGAGCAAATTCATCCATCATATTGAGAGCCAGCCAATCAGATATATGGAACAATCACATTTTGTGAGACACATGTGGAATTTAAAATAAATATGATGGACTAAACAACGAGAAGAGAGCGACGTCAAGAGGAGAAGACAGAACAACGTCAGGAGAGGGCACCAGCAACATATGACTGTTTTCATCTGATAGTCAGCTAAAGCAATCCATGAATATTGATTGCTAAATCAATGCTGCCCTGGGACATTCATCTTTGCAATCTTTAACTTTTTGTAAGCGTTTTCTAAAGACTATATACTGTACATATCCAGACTTTGCTATCCACATTTTCTTCTTTGCTTTTCTCTACTGGTATTATTGTTCTTCAATAAATACTACAGCTTTTAACTTTGTCTTCATATCTAGAGATTGAAGTAATAAGGTAAATGTTTTAGAGCACCTGGAGCAGTAAGGAAGTGCCATATGATCTGAGCTGCATGGTTTATCACACTAAAGACAAAGAGCTCTGTCCAATAATGAACAGTATGTTAAAGTACACCATTCATTGGTTGGTAAATGGCCTATAGCCAAGGATGCTGAGCCTTTGTATGTTCAAGTATATTCTTGCAGACAAAAAGTAATATTTAGTTCTGAGATATATCTAAGACCATTGTACGTTGTTCATGCCTGTGATAAGTCTCTTGAACTACTACAGAATGATAGACTGTGCGTGTGTTATTGATACAGCACTTGTGTTGGTTAAAGCACTAGAGAATAACGGGCTGTGTATACGTCACTCATACGGTACTTTTGTGGTTAGACTCTGTGTGTATGCGTATATCTATGTATGTATGTTAACCTTAAGGTGTGACAGTAGACCAACCTGGTAATGAACTTGATGAGTACATTTATCCCTGAAGAAAATAAGTAAGGATAAGTTGAGGGGAATTCCATGATAATACAGCTTGTATGAAAGACAGCTGAGACAAGGCCAGTGCTTGGGTTGCTATGTGAGCAGCACATCATTGGTAAATTTAAAATCCATTTGTACAATTTTTAAAGTTTTCTGTTAGAGACAAGGCAGATCAAATCTAATCCTAAAATTAATCAAAATAACTAGTGAAATCAATTAAAAAAACAAAGGCAACACAGTGCTTCTGTAGAAGGCTGCTGCCTGCACAGTGCCCAGAAATGGAAAAACATTTAAACATTTATATGCGTATATACGCTAAACATTTAAAAAGACTGCAGGCCACAGGAGGTGATTTCAGGACACACTTGTTTACCTCTTGAATTTAATAAAGAGGGCGCCAACCACACCGATAACAAGTCACACCATCTTGGAATAAACACCATAACAAGCTAGTAAGCAGTAACATGACACCAAATGTCAAATGTTCTAAATGAAAGAAAAGATAATGATTTGACCAGTGGGACTACTGATGTTTGTTTGTGTAACAATATTCAAACCAACAATAATTAATGTGAACAAGTGTGATGCAACAATTTAAGCTTATTTAAAAGAGGTGTGTACAGGCATCCTATGCAGAGACACGTACTTCAACAGAGAATATCATTATGGCTTCCAAAACTGTAAGATGCCAAACCAAGATAAGCAAAAATGGCTATGTCGCTGGGCCATCCTGTCTGCCTGGCCTGTTCCTCCCTTGGTTGCTGTATATCCTTTTGGAGAGTATACTCAAACACATAAATGCTTTGCAAAACATGCTGTTGATTTGATAAAACAAGTTCAGATGGTGATGTTTTTATGATGACAAAAAAAAATTGGCATTGCAGTAATTTTAAAATTAAAGCAGTGTGCTGTTAAATGCCAATATGTCATGATCTGGGAGTTCTGAAAGCACAGGTACCAAATACACTTCCAAGGTTTCCAACTAGAGGGAGGAAACATCATCAAAATACCTCAGTTAAAAACAACAAGGACCGAAATGAAACTTAATAAGTTAATTTTTACCAAAAGATTGTGTAAGACCCAAAGCTCTAAAGAACACAAAGGAGATGCCTGAAAAGTCGAGGTTGAAAACAGAGCAGAGGTTCAAAAGTAACAATAAAGCACAGCAAACTCACAGTAACCCTCCACTCCCAGGTCATTCAATGAATCGCAAGGAACTTTGGGAGGGCCTCCCTTTAACTGGGTAAAGGGCCTTTCCCGACGGTGATTGTCAGGTGGCCCTGCCCCTTTTGGGGCCACCCACAAAACATAAGAGTTATGCCCCTTTCCCAACATGCACACAATAAAATGTACAAGAGAAACATTTTTGCAAATAAATGATTAAACAAAAAATTAGACAAAATAGGCAAGAAACACAACTGTGAATTCCAGCCAGGGGGGGGAAATGCTGGCTGAAACATGTCACAATAATAGTAACAATCAAATTCAGTGTGTAAGTGCTACTTGAGTCAATCAGATTAGCGTAGGTGTGTATACATCATATTATAGTGTGTAAGTGTTTTTAAGTGTTAAAGAGATATGTGGGCTATTGTGTATCACTTTTGCAGTATTATTCAGTTGTTGCCTCCATGCACTCTGAGGATGGAGACCCAGGAGGCGGGGCCCCCTGATATCACTGCTGCTGGGTTCTTCCTGTCATAAGTCGGGGAGGAGAGAAGAATGGAGACGTAGTTCACTGAATTTGTTTCTGAAGTTTGTAAGTATTGATTTCTCTTTGGATTTATTTCTTTATTTTTGTGACTTATTCTCACTTTATAAAATGACCCTGTTTTGAGTTGTACAAACAAGTCTCTTGGTTACCTCTCTTGTAAGACATTTTTGTATATTTTTCTGAAATTTCTTGTGTTTTGAACTTTAAATGTAAGTTTTCCATTGTTAGCTCTGTGAGCTGCAGCCTGCTGTTTGCAGTTTGGGGACTTGCTGTTTGGGGACTTGCTGCCTTGAGGTGAGCTATTTCTGGGTTGGGCAATGAAGGTCTTAGCCTGATTTTGTGGTTTAATTCATGTTCCATTCTTCACATTATAACAACACAATAATGAAAATATACAGTGTTTCAGGTCAGGAAATCTACTTTTCCTGTGTTAAAGAAGTGCAAAGGAGCCTTGGTGTTATACAAACATTTCAGAGAAGGTTTAAATATCTGGTAAGCCGGCCATGAGCTCTTCAGGGAGATAGCCAGAGAAAGCCATTGTTGCAACTTAATTACTGAAACTGAAAAGAACAGATCCACAATCCTACATCTTACTACATACAGTAGTTTTTAAATATGTGTAAGCGTTCTGAGACTGTACTTAGCAAGGAGCATTAAACAAGAATAACTGTTGTATTCTGCAGAGGATAAAAAACACTGCTTGAGAAATTATTCTTTTACCTGTTTCCCACAGCAAACAACCATGCTGTACTCGGAACCAAGCAGACTTTAAATGTGGAGGTGTGTTCTGAAACCAAAGTTATTGAGGGAACTGTAAAGTGGCATATCATCATCAGAATGCACATCATCATCCATTTTAGGGAAGATGGCAAAAAATTGGCACTCTTGTTTCTGTAGAAGTCCAATCAATGACTTGCTGGCAGGACAGTGAAGGGGGCTGAGCAGTTATTGTCAAACATTGATCCAGGTTGTGGTGGCTATTTTGTGTTTTTGTCCAATATTTTGTTGAAAGAGTCCAATTAAAATATCTCCATTTTTCCACTGAATACAATTATTAATTGCATACAAGTAAATAAGACCTGCTCATCATCTTCATTCCTCTTTTCTGTTTATTTCTGAATTCTTCTAACCAAATCTTGATATTTGACAGTAGTTTTGAGTACTTGATTATCTTCCCTTTGTTTATAATTTTTTTTTCCTTCTTGTGCAGACTAAAACTATGCTATTTATTTGCCTTGTGTGTAATTTAATTTAATGTACAAAAGAAAAATTATTATTTATTGGAGTCAAAATCATGAAAATCTATAAATAAATAAAATAAAAATTAATTATTATTTAACAGAGTAAAAATCATAAAAAGAATAAAATATTTACTCTTACCGATTGGAGTATTCCTGTTAAACTGAGGTCCACTATGCTTGATGAGTATTTATAAGAGATGCATTTGTTTTAACTGACATTCTTATAGATAAAAAAATACCTTTTTTTTTAAAAAAAAAAAGACTCATTTAAATAACAGGAAAAATCACAAGAAAACTAAAGTGGTATGCAATGGGTCATTGTAACTCGACCTTCAGCTAACTAAATCACCTAAATACAAACATTGGTGTTATGAATAGATTTTTTTTTTAATAGTTTGTTCCTGTGAAAGAAAGTTTACTCGATCAAAAATAATGTAATTTATTGAATTACATTATTAAATTATTGAAATAATAATGATTTATTGAAATTAAAAATGACTTTCTTTATATTTTAGTTTATAATTTAAAAATGGAATAAGAATCTGAAAATCTAACAACATCAAATGCTGAAAAGAATGATACCAAACATATATATGTAGGCTTTAAAATAAGCCGATTTAAAACGTGACATAAAAACGTTGCATAAAATTGTTGCACAAAATCGTTGCACTTTTAGGCTTAGGATTTTATATATAGAGAGATAGATATAAAATATTGTGGAGTTTCAGCCCCCGTACCCAGACAGACACCAACTGTCCAAAAACCACACACGTGCTGCATGAGCACCCGCAAGCACTCCAGGTGTTTATCTATTATAAAAAAAAAATCTTGGAAGGAGACGAGACTTGATTTTCTTGAAGACACTTTAATGTCCCGCGAGACAAGGCAGTGAGACAAAAGGACAGCTGCTGTACAGGCTTTTAAATGTTCTAAGCGCAGCGTGACGTGCAGATCATGCAGCATGGCGGCAGCAGCAGCAAGCAAGCAGCTGATTGAGCAAATGGGAGGTATAAAAAAAACAATGTATTTGTTTCCCATTGCATCACCGTTTAAGAGGGGGTTTTGGAGGAGTGACTGCAACTCCTTATCATACATTCAGCCCCCCTCTTCACAACGCGAGCAGCAGACATAAAGTAGCAAATATGGCAAATATCAAGAAATAAAAAAATAATGAGAATGAATGAAATGAAAATAACAATCTATTTAAATTGTATATCCAGTTAACCAAACCCAGGGGTGGGCGAACGAAGCAAGCAGTGTGTGTGTGTGTGTGTATATATAATATATTTATTACACAGCTGCCTTGCACTAATTAGAATTGGGTTCATGCTCTCCAAATATTCTCTGGTTCCTTCAAGACATGCAATTTAGGTGAATTGGTAAGGCAAAATTGTAAATAGTGTATGTCTGTGTGTGTTGGTGTACCCTGAGATGGATTGGTGTCCTGTCGAGGGATTGTTGCATTCAGATCTTGTAATCAGCCCACAGGTGTGAATGTCTCTGACCAAACAATCAGAAACAGACTTCATGATGATGGCCTGAGGGCCCGACATCCTCTAGTGGGCCCTGTGCTCACTTCCCGGCACCATGGAGCTCGATTGGCATTTGCTATAGAATACCAGAATTGGCAGGTCCACCACTGGCACCCTGTGATTTTCACAGATGAGAGCAGGTTCACCCGGTTTGGTGGTGGGTCAGTGAAGGTCTGGGGAGGCATATCCATGGAGGGACACACAGACCTCTACAGGCTAGACAATGGCACCTTGACTGCCATTAGGTATCTGGATTAAATCCTTGGACCCACTGTCAGACCCTATGCTGGTGCAGTTGGTCCTAGGTTCCTCCTGGTGCACAACAATGCCCGGCCTCATGTAGCAAGAGTATGCAGGCAGTTCCTGGAGGATGAAAGAATTGATACCATTGACTGGCCCCCACGCTCGCCTGATCTAAATCCAACGGAACACCTCTGGGACATTATTTTTCAGTCCATCCGACGCTGCCAGATTGAACCTCAGACGGTCCAGGAGCTCGGTGATGCTCTGGTCCAGATCTGTGAGGAGATCCCACCAGGACACCATCTGTCGTCTCATTAGGAGCCATACAAACTACTGAGTGCAATTCTGAGTTGCTGCAATGAAATTTCGGCAAAATGGACTAGCCTGCCGCATCATTTTTTCACTTTGATTTTTACAGTGTCTTTGAATTCAGCCCTCTGTAGGTTGATAACTTTCATTTCCATCAAACAATGTGGCATCCTTTCGTTCCTAACATTACCCAGTCCATATCAATAATGATATCCAGCATGTTTTTCCCCATTGAGAGCTGATGTGTTTTCAGTGTTCCTTTAATTTTTGGAGCAGTTTTATATAAATATAAATATATATATATAGAGTAATATATATATAATATAATATTATCAGTAACTCTCAACGAAGCTAGTGAGTTTAAATTCCTGATTTCCTCTGTTTTTGCACATTTCTGCAGATAAATATTTTCAGGACTTCTGTCATTAAATAAAGGGCACCTAAGTGAACAAATAACACATTCTTTTCTCTTGTCTGATATTGAATGAACCAAGTTCCTCTGCACCACCAGCAGTGAGTAATTGTCCCTTAGTTAAATCAGCCCAATTAAAGGGAAAATTGGAATCAGTCGACTGAACACAGCCAGGCTTGATTACAGCCGGTCTTGATCAATTATAGCCTCACTTATTTTGACCCCTTTCATAAGAGTCAAATTGTCAGCACAAAGTTTCACAAGTGCAAGGTGGTAGCATCTCTACAGCTGTTGGTAGAATACTGTAACTGAAGACTTTTTTGTTGGATTTTCCTTGCAGCAAGAAACCACATACTGAAAGAAAAACGTTACTATGTTAGTCTCATATGTATTCATAAAAGTAATACTTAATTACATTAAAGCCAATTTTTACAAAGGAGACAAGAAGAAGAAAGTACTCTAGTAATAAATCAAAGTATACATGTTCATGTTACAAAAAAATGCTGGCAAACTCAGTAATTTGTAATTCTCAATCAAATAAGACTTAGGCTAACTTTCTCCTAAATTGCATTTGTAACTGCAGCTTTGATGTGGCCTGTTAATTATTCCAAGCCAATGAAGCATAAAAGGCATAAATGTCCCTCTCCAACTTTAGAGCTCCTACCAGGAATTTTAAAAAGAAGAAAAGTAATTTGAGTTTAGAGTGTTAATATTTAAGAAAGCTGCAACGTATTTTTTATATTATTTGGCATTAAAACCTTAAAACTGTACCACATATACAGTATACTGTATATATACAGGATAATAAATCAAGAGCCCATCCTTATGGCATCTCTTCTCACATCTAGTTTAATGCCCAGGAGTCCAAGTAGTTCAAAAGAGATTCATTTATCTTTAAATAAAACACACACACGGCACAAGAAGATGACAAAAAGGGAGAGAACAAAGGAATGAAAAGAAGATGAAATAAATATTGTCTAGATACTACATGGACTTCAATACACTGGGTAGAGAGTGGTTCATTTGTTGTAGTTGTAGAACTACAAAATTGCTTGTTACCCCTCTTCTCTACATAACATGGCATAGTTTCAGAAATTTTGCAACGGTTAATATTATTATGGCCTGTTGTACAAAGTTAGCAGATGCTTTTACAAAAATATGATTGGTCATCATAGGTTCATTCAATTCAATTAAAGTTTGTGTAATGCTCTTCACTGTGTACAGGTTCAAAGCATGTGGTAAAATTCCCTACTACAACACATCAACAGCTAACTGCTAAACCATTTAATATTTACATATATGAACTGTTGTGGACCGGCCGGGACGCCTTCACGCTGGGACCACCAGGGGAGCAAGTGTGGTCACAGCAAGGGGTTGCAGCGTTGCCTCAGACTCCCGTAGGGCTTCATGGGAGTTGGAGTTTGATACAGCCCTGTTGGGATCCGCGGGCGCCGCAAGGGGGTGCTACAATTTCTGCTGAGCCCTGGAGGGCAGCTCTTCCACTATACCTGGAAGTGCTCCCAGAAACACGTCATCAGACACCCGGAGCACTTTCAGGTACCCTATATAAGGGGCCAGCAGACACTACTCCGGGAGCCAGAATCGAGAGGAGGAAGACGAAGCTTGCTGGAGGGAGAGTGTAGGAGACAGAAAGAAAGAAAGAAAGAAAGAAAGAAAGAAGAAGAAATGAAAGGGAGAAAAGTAAAGCGTGTTGGTGCTTGTTGGAACTGTATAAATTAAATCACATGTGCTTTGGTACTTGTGTCCCTAGCGTCTGTCTGTGATCCAGGCTTCAATGTTCACAGAACACACAATCCACTTTAAAGAGAGAGTAAAACAACAGATACAGCTTGGTTGACATTTACGTATGATTACAGTTACAAGTTCAATAGAACAGAGATAGAGTGAGTGTCACATTTCTAAACCAATACAGTACCTCATGCTGTTGGCACTCAAGAGGAGGGTGATTTTGATCTGCAAAGATCAGTGATGCTGTTGTTAACCTGGTCTAACAGAGTGCAAGCATCTGATTACAATGAACTGTCTACTGCCAAAAAGTCTCCTAAACATACCCCTATTAAATATATAAATGTGTGTTGCATGTGTTGAGAACACAATGTATGTGTTTTACATAAACCTGTTACAAGGGAAAAATCCTTTCTGTAAAATTAAATTACACATTGGCATTCAAAGACATCAATGGACTAGTGCTAAAAGTGAACAATGTGTTGTGGCTGTCATTCACAGGAATGAAGATAGTATTGAATGTAAAGCTGAAAGAACTGACAGCTACATTAATGAAAATATGAACAGCAAAATATACAGTCAAAGTAAACAGTGTGTCACACCCCATCAAAAGAAGATCAATAAAACTGCAGTTATGAGATTTGATAATGAAGAACCATAGGACACCCAGATTTCCATACTCAAAACCTCCATATTGGTAAATGTGCCTAATGATTCTGACGCTGCTCCAGCAGAACCACAGACCTTCTGACAGCATGTCTGAATGAATAACTAACATGAGATGATGTTACTGTCTAATTGGAAATGCCATTGTGCCATGCCAGACTATGGCCACAGCATTTTAACACTTGGTATATACAGTCATGCGGTGACTTATGGCTCCATTTGGGATTGGTCTTTTGGCTGTACGTCAAATTGGTTGACTGTTGGTCACAAATTGTCATTGCAACCAAGGTCTGACATGATTCACTGGTATGCATACTTTCACTGCTGGTATGGAGCAGCACAAACTGATATATGACATTCGGTGGCTTTTTTTCAGGGTGCCATGCAGCAGATCTAAACTGCTGCTCAGCTATTATCACGCCGCTCACTTGACCTAATGTGCAGCAGTTTGGAAATGCCATGCAGCTGTGCTTTTGAAACTCCACAGGGGAACTGCTCGCCATTTATGTGTCAGTCCTTCGTTGTGATGAATCAATACTTCATGGGGGACTCCCACAAGCTCGACATTCAGATGTTGGTGCTTCACGTTGTTCATTATCATTCACTGGTGCCTTAAGGTGATTGATCAAGGAGGAAATGTTGTGTAGTGGGTTTGAAGAAATAAGCTGTAAAAAAAAAAAAGTACCAGTTCATCTATTATTCACATCTGGTCATCATCCATCCATCCATTCTCCAACCCGCTGAATCCGAACACAGGGTCACGGGGGTCTGCTGGAGCCAATCCCAGCCAACACAGGGCACAAGGCAGGAACCAATCCCGGGCAGGGTGCCAACCCACCGTAGGACACACACAAACACACCCACACACCAAGCACACACTAGGGCCAATTTAGAATCGGCAATCCACCTAACCTGCATGTCTTTGGACTGTGGGAGGAAACCGGAGTACCCGGAGGAAACCCACGCAGAAACAGGGAGAACATGCAAACTCCACACAGGGAGGACCCGGGAAGCGAACCCAGGTTCCCAGGTCTCCAAACTGCGAGGCAGCAGCGCTACCCACTGCACCACCGTGCCGCCATCTGCTCATCAGTAAAATAAAAATTAGAGAGAACACTGGCCATAAATGCGAATGGCTGCAACTCATCTGGCTGTAAATCGAAGCATGACTCTACGTAGAACACAATGCTACTCTAAACTCTAATACAGGAGTACATATAGGGCAGTGGTCCCCAACCATTTTGACAGCAAGGACCACTTTACTAGAAGCAAATTTTTCCAAGGAACAGATGTGGTGGCGGGGGGGGGGGGGGGGGGGTGTTGAGGATTCGGGGCGGGTTCGTAGCGTAGTTATATACACAATTTACATTACATTTCTATTATTATTAAGTTATAAAATCGTAATAGAAATTATACAACATACCATAATGCAGAATCAGTGGGAGCCCTGAGCTTGTGTTCCTGCAACCAGACGATCCCGTTTGGGGACGATGGAAGACAGTGACACACGAAGTGTGTCGCTTATGTTCAGTCTACTCCGTAATCTTGTTCTGGTTGCTGTCACTGCAGGAAACACTGCCTTACAAAGATAGGATGTTGGAAATGGAAACAGACTTTTCAGTGCTTTTGCGGCAACCTCAGGATATTCCGCCTTGACTTTAATCCAAAACGTATGGAAATTTGAAGTACTCTCAAACATACTTTTAAGGCCACCATCATTTGCAGCCTCAAGCAGTTGATCCTCTTCAAGCACAGACAAAGTTGATTCACCTGGCTTATTCACAAATGGGTCACAGATCCATTCCTTCCCATTTCAGGGGTCTTTTGTGGTTGGGAATAATGCTCAAACTCTATTGAAAGCTGAGATAGGTGATCATACACCAGCTGGGAGAAAGAAGGCCCTGGCTTGGTATCTTTAACAACCTCTGCTAACATTTGAAACATATCAAAAATCCCAATGTTCACTTGTCGGCCCCATAAATCAAGTTTGGCTTTGAATGCAGCCACTTTATCTGCCAACATGAACAACGGTATCTTCTGCCTCTGCCCCATGTGCTGCTGCTCCACTGCTGCCTCAAATTTTCCTCCTCAGGCTCCTCCAGCACTCCTCCAGCCTGGCTGGATACTGAGTCTGCAGAGTGGGTAAAGGTGGGGTGCCATAATGCCTGAATGCCAGTTCATATTGTGAGGTTTCTGAACTCTTTTGGGATCCCCCCCACCCAACAGGAACATCACGCTGAAGTGCGTCCCGAAGCGCGATTCCTTCACAGTATAGCTGTGAGCCTGCTGTTGCCCTGGCAACAGATAAACAGTCTTAAACAGATCACACTTCGGGATGCTCTTTGGCGTGTTGTCCCATTGACGGAGGTCCCAAGAGAGTTTAGAAACCTCACATTTTCTTGAATGAGTGCCACATTAATAGGAATGTTTCTTGAACGAGCATCACTGACCACATAAAAACTGTCTTCAAATGCAGCAGTTTGCATATGTTTGCAACCCGAGATATTTCTTCTTTTTTTGCATATAACAAAGACATATGCATTGCATTTGTCATTCCAACAGATTGCACATCACAAACATTAACACTGTTATCTTTTTTTCGTGTCTGCCGTTTCTATAGGAGGGCCGTTTCTATTCCAATGGATGTTTTTCAAATGTTGACAAGCAATAAGCAAAAGGTATCACATTTTTACAATGTTTCTGTTTGGGGATCTTTGTGCAAATGTGCACAACTGAGCTGCGACCACAGATCTAACTGCTCCATGGATGAGTCATTCAAGCATTTCAAGGTCACTTCATAGTAATGAAAGTATCTGCTTAATGTACTTCGTAGTAACGAGATTTCTATAGACTTGTGTCATATGAGGAAACTGTCGGGACCATAAAAATACTTTGTTGTAATACTCTCTCACCTCGGTCTCTCTCCACTCTCTGCGCCACTGCAAAGCCCTGCTCGCCAAGCGTTCTGAAAAGTCTGAGTCTCTGTTGCTGGCAGTTCTCTCGCGGACCGGCTGTCAAACAGCTGCGGCCCGGTAGTCGGCCACGGATCCCTGATATAGGGCACTTCAACCCTGAGCGTTTAAAGTGCAGAGACTGGGAGAAACTGGGGGGTGGGTTTTTAGAAAGAACACCTGTAGGCGGAGCCTTTTCAAACATTTTAACAGTTTGTCCTCAGATGTATATTCTCGTTTGAGAATCACATCTGGCCCCACATGACCCTGGCCAAACAGAGAAAAGAGGAGATGAAAGTAAAAATTCCAATCAACAGCCATACTGGTGAAAGCAAACTTTTGTTAACTAACAGTTACAGTATAAGTGAAAAACTTCTAAGTCTCTTGAGGCTAACAGGCCGGCAACCCCCTTCTGATCATTCTGCAATATTACATGTACTAATACTAATAAAAAAGTTATAAATCCTTTATTACTGAATCTCAAGGCCTCCAAAATCTCCGGTGTCACTTCTTATGCGCAGAAGAAGCAGCTTGGCACTCAATAATAAGATAGCACAGCAAGATAGTAAAAAGTGCTAACAGTAAGTCAGCAGGGTCAGTAAGTTTGTGAAGATCCTTCAATTTTTTGCAAATGATTAGCAAACACATTTGCAGTTTGAACAGTTGATGAAAAGCTCTAATCTGCAATACTAAAGTAGTGAATCTGGATATAAATGTTGAGAGTAATTACATCACGTAAGAAGAACATTCAAAAGCACTCGGCCCTGTAGCTAAAGTCTCAGCCTCCCACAGTGATGGTATTTATTAAATGTAAAATTTAGATGATAAGTATCTTGTGATTGCAATGTACTCTGGCATGTATGCTCTGGTAAGCTCTCGTAAGTAAATAGGATGTAAGCCTTATAAAGCTTTGTATGCAAGAAGAAAGGTTTTGGAATCAGCCTTGAAATTAACTGGAAGCCAGTGTAAGAATGGGAGATATGTAGTTGTACTTACTAGCTCTAGTAATTCTTTGTGCACTAGCATTTTATATTAGCTTTATTGGCATTAATCCTGAGCATTACTTGGGCTAGGAATTCTATGTAAAAACATTAACCCCATGTAGTTCTCACGGTAACCTGTTTCGATGGCATATACAGTGTTAAAAGTCTGATTAATGCTCAGGCCAGTATTCTGCTACCATCTTGTGGATGAAATAACAGCGTGATGCAAAAGAAATCAATCATTTATTTTACTTTGCATTCTGCCACTCTGTGGTAACTCGTCAATATCCATGAGTGGGGTGGAGCCTTTAACCAAAAAACACAACGGCATGTAAATGAAAAGCTGTAAAGCCAGTTTTTGAACAAAATAAAACCGAATCATTATTTGAATCAACCAATAATGATGACAATGTGAACTGCTCATCAGACATTGACACAGATAGTGAAACTAATGCACCGGACTGAACAGCTGTGATAAGTCTGGTGTCTTAGGTCACAGGAAGCTTGAGCCTGTTGCAAGTACTGTACCTTTGTGGCAAAAAGTCAAAATGGTTGTAATCAAGAGGAAGGACAAGAAAGGCATTCACTTCTTGAGCTCTTTTCATAATGCAGCAATGTCAATGTTCATGTCAGGGGAAATGTGGAAATCACTAAGGCTACAGTAACACAATAGTCTGCATTGATTGTGCGGATCAGGCACTGACATTCTACTCTCTCATACGCAAGCACCTGAAGACATATTTTTAGAAAAGTGCACAGAAAAACAAATCATAAGACATGAGGGACGTGCACTAAATCTGCATCAGCACAGCAGTGGACACTAGACATAACCTTTCCTACTGGGTTTATGTTGACATTTTGGTATTAACATCTTTTCTGCTAAACATTAATAAAATGTTTTTTTTTATTGAAACAATGCAATTTTTTTGTATGCTTTTCATTTGTTTTTTTTGGTCAACGCCTTTATCCACAATATTTGAGAGAGTTTTTTGCATTTCTTTTCTTTATCCAATTGCAGCACAGGGGGGTGAAGTGACTTGCTCAGGCTTTCACAGTGGCAGTGATTTGTATCCCCAACCAAAGCCTTAACCACTGCGCTACACCGCCAGGGGAAGCATAACGCTAAAGAGGTTAACAGAAAGCTACAAATAGAATGATTTTAGCAGCCTGTGAAATAATGCAACTCTACTGCAAAAGAATGTGTGAATAATTTACTCTGAATCTTGTAAATCAAAAAATGAATTAATTTTTGGATAGTGATGTTATGTGTGGCAAAAGATAGACTGGTGTCCAAGACATTGCCTAAATTGTCTGCCAATTTAGTAAAACTAATGTTTAGATCTACTGTGCTAAAAAGTGACAGGATATTGTTTCTTATTTTTTGACATTCCAAGACAAGTACTGTAGTTATCATTCATCTGATATTTTAACTTGTTAACACAACTCATTTATATCGTTGAGTCTGAAGAAAATATTACAGGAGCAAAGTATCATCTACAGTACATAAGAGTTAAAGTCAAACTATATCTTCCAGTGGTAGCATGTAAATGGTAACAGCCTTGACCCTTCTTTACTTTCTCGCATACTAAGTATAGGGAAAATATTGTAGTCGTCCAAAGATTAGATGTCGTGTTTTTGATGAATCACAACGTTTTAGACCTCCCTGACTTTCTCGTATACGAAGTTTAAGGAAAGTATTGAAATCCTCCAAAACTTCCATTTTGACATTTTGATAAATCTTGACGTTTTAGACTTCCCTGAATCCAAAAATACCATTTTTGAAATTATGTCTGTCTGTCTGTCTTTGTGTGTAAACACGATAACTTGAGTACGCTTTCACTTAGGTCAACCAAATTTTGCATACAAGTATTAGGTATAAAACGTACCAACTTTTGGGCTATTTCTGTTAACCGGAAGTGGTACTTTACCTTTTATTCATGGACCTGCAAAGTCCAATTTATTCAACTTTACTTTTATAATAATTGTTCAATATATTATTAATTTGATTTGATTTGTTGTTAATGGTTTTTAATGTACATAAGGCGGAGTGGTGGCTCTGAGGCTAGGAATCTGCACTGGCAATCGGAAGGTTGCCGGTTCGAATCCCGTAAATGCCAATAGGGACTCTGCTCTGTTGGGCCCTTGAGCAAGGCCCTTAACCTGCAATTGCTGAGTGCTTTGAGTAGTGAGAAAAGCGCTGTATAAATGCAAAGTATTATTATTATTATTATAATATAAAAATAATAATTATTGTAATGTGGTTTATTCCTCAAATATCCATCCCCATATCTGAGTATACAAGAAAGTCTAGGAGAGGCAACTCCTGAGTTTTTATTCTTGTATATAAACTTTTACCTGTCTGTCTGTCATTAACCACACCTTGTCTGTCTGTCTGTCTGTCTGTCTGTCTGTCTTAGACTTTGCACTAAACTACACAAAGACAGTTTGGCCAAAAAAACATTCACCCAAAGGAATGAATAATTGGAAAATTAATTACAATTCACTGTTTTATTGGTAATTTTAATGTTTACTGTTTTGTTCTTTTTTTGTAGAGCCTCTGTGAAAAAGAATTCTTGTCACACAAGTAAAATTTCCCATTGTAATGCATCAAAGTCTAAGCCTGTGAGAGTTTCGAATTTGAAAGATATGAGGACTGAAAACTTTTTCAGAGCACTGTGTGTGTTTTAAAGAAAAGTAAAATCCTTTAGCATATAATTTAAAGACATGAAGGTGCCATAAATGTACTGAAATGCAGGAGTAACAGTCTGATGATTGACTTCATATTTTAATAGGATTATGAACAGCATTGCTCACTTAAGCAGAACGCCTGAAAACAGTCAGGAGATTATTCCAGTATACACTTAAAAATTACATTTGACTTGAGAAATTCACCAGGAAAAGGGATCGAAAACCATTAAACCCTTTGTATATTTGTACAGAAATACTAAGTGTTAACATTCTTTTTTCTTTTTTACCACAACAGTTAATTTTTTCATGTAAGTGCAAAAAATCCTGGACTGTACTGGAACAGAGTCGATACCGGCATGATCAGGCACAGAGCTGGAAAGAAATGTGGATGGTCTGTAAATTCATTGCAGCTCCTACTCACACATAGAGTCACTCAGACATTCACATGATGACAATTTAGAATTACCAGTTAGCCTAAAAAGTATCTTTGTGATGCAGAAGGAAAACCTTTTTGTGTTCTGAAGTTATTCTTGTTACACCTTTTTGTACAGATACAAGACAGCTAATATGTACAATAAATGATCTTCAAAAAACAACTTCATAATGGGAAACTTCAGACATTAAAATATTCCTGACCTTTATAAAATTTTTCACTTTTCCTACTCAGGATCACTTGTTTGATCTTTCACTCTCTAAGTAAAGGACAGTGAAACATCCCCATTGCCATCATTTGATAATCCTGTAGTAATTGTTGCTATCAGCATTTCCTGATTGAAGTGGGTTGGATTCCCTTTCATGAAATTCTAACCATAAGCAATAATATTTATATGAAATTGTATTGCATGGGGTTTTATTTCTTAAGGTTGCAAGTTCCAGAATGCACATATACATTGATTTTAATTGTTTCTCAACATGAATTACCATAATGTCGCACCAGCTAATTCCGCCTACATATAATATTGCCAGTCTAAGCAATTCTATTCTAAATCTTTCTCTACCACATTCTTTGTCTTTATACTTATGTATGGCTCATGGATGATACTTTAGGTTCCACAACTTTGAATATGTGTGCATATTCCCAAGCAGCATATAGCATAAGGTTATGCAACCTCCACAAAAGAATGCAGTGTGCAATATGCATCAGTGAATGCAGAGAATATGGAGATGGTAATAAACACATGCCTAAATTGCAGATTAGTAGGCTGGTGTAGATGTGTGTGTTTATAATCATATTACCGCATTCATTTTTGTAATACATTTAGGTGTTCAAGCATGCATGCTATTTACTCAGTCTTCAATGCTCAGAAAACTGTGATATTTATTTATTTATCACCACCATTTTTCTTCACATGGCCAAGCATATTGTGTGTTGCTAGGTCTGCATCAACCTCAAGAGCAAGAGTTAAAGTAAATGTTCCTGATACAGAAAAACAAGAATATCTAATTCCCAATGAAGACAGTGTGTTAACTCATAATATTGTGTATAAGGAAACATTTTCCGCTTAAATAAGTTCATTAATTTAATAAGGAGTTAGGTAAGGTTCAAGTTACATGTATACACAGAAGCAAGTAAGCACCAGCATCCATTTTCTCTAATTTTGCAATGGTAAACGCTGTGCACCCATGCAATATTACAGCCCTTTTTCCACAGTTGGCAGGACGTGCTACTATGTCTATTCCAATATGACAATTTCTGCTGCTGCCTTCTGTTTTTAAAAGTAAGAGGAGTAAAGGAGTACTGTATATCTTTTATATAGGGTCTTCTGTCAACTATTTGGAATACTGTAATGTATAAGTCGGTCATAATGACTGTTCTTCGACATTGAAGGATTCAGTTATTTTTTTATCTGCTCCTTGGATGGTTTGCTTGTCAAGGGATACAATTTTACACCCCTGGATATATTTTCATATTTAACTGAGCCTGACAATAAAAAATGGCCATTTCCACAACTTTGGCATTAAGTTGAATCAATTAAAGTTGGACTTAGGAAAGGATGCATCATCCATGGAGAGCATTTCAATACACAAGGAGGGCTTGTTGCGTATCCAGTATGGGAAACTGGAGCATGCATTTCTGCCCTTTTTAGATGATACTGCCTTTTTACTCTCCTCTCATTGTAACTACACTCTTAAAAATAAAAGTGCCAAAAGTGGTTCTTCAGAACAATGGCATAGGGGAACCATTTTTGATTTATAAAAGAACCATCCACATGAAAGTTCCAGAAAAGACCTTTATTCATTTAGATCCATGAAAGGTTCCATAAATAATCATGAATAGTTGATAACAGATTTGTGAAATACCAATGAGTTCTTTATTTTTAAAAGGACTCTAGCTGTATACAGTAACACATACTGAGTTCAGGTTTTCTTCATCTTTTCGTATCCTGCTAGGTAGCCTACTATACATTAAAGATTCCTGTTTTGTCCACATTATTAGGACAATTTTCAAAGCCTGAAGGACCAATTTCATATGGAAAGCACCTTTCCCAGAATGAAATGGTGCTTCAAGCAATGGTTCATTGAGGATGCCATCTCCATAACACTTCACACCACCCTGTCTCATCTGGAGAACAAGAACTGTTATTCCAGGCTGCTGTTTGTGAACTACAGCTCTGCATTTAACACCCTTTCCATCCCAGCTCATCGCTATACTCCTGGATCTGGGGCTTAGCTCTTCACTGTGCAACTGGGTACTGGACTTCCTCACCAGCAGACCTCAGCAAGTGTGTATTGGTGGAAAAACCTCCTCCATCAACACTGGCACCCACAGGGCAGCGTGCTGAGCCCCCTGCTTTACTCTCTCTACACCCTTGACTGCGTAGCTAAGTACAGCTCTAATACCATCCTCAAGTTTGCTGATGATACCACTGTAATAGGTCTGATCAGCAAGGACGATGAGACAGCCTACAGGGAGGAGGTCAGACTCCTGTCAGAATGGTGTCAGGACAACCACCTCACCCTCAACGTTAGCAAAACTAAGGAGATGATTGTGGATTTCCGCAAACAGGCAACAGAGCACAGCGCAATCTACATCAGAGGTGAGGCTGTGGAGCAGGTCAGCAGCTTTAGGTTCGCTCTGAGTCACCCTCACTGGTGACCTTAAATGGTCAAGTTACACTGCGGCAGTAGTCAAGAAAGCCCAACAACGCCTCTACTTCCTCAGGAGACTGAGTAAAGCTTGGATATCCCCCACAACCCTGCGCAGATTCTATAGGTGTACTGTGGAATCCATCCTGACAGGATGCATCACATCCTGGTACAGCAACTGCTCAGTTCAGGACTGCAGAGCTCTGCAGAGTGTGGTGAATACAGCACAGCAGATCACAGGCACACAGCTCCCTGCGATCCATGACATCCACACTACACGCTGTCTCAGGAAAGTGAACCGTATCAGGCAGGACGCCAGCCACCCTGCACTGTCACTTTTCACCCTCCTCCCATCTGGGAAGCAACTAAAGTCCATTCAGACGCACACCTCCAGGTTTAGGAACAGTTTCTACCCAACTGCAATCAGACTCATGAACAATCAGTAACGTTGTGTCCCCTCCACTGCTACCTGCACATATACTTCTGCCACTGTCTCTATTTATTCCTAGGATTCTGGTTATTTACTTATTTAGTATTCATTTATTTATTGTGTGTTTTTTGTCTATGTTCACTGTCTGTGGGGGCACATGCAAGCAAGTATTTATTGTACATGGTACTTGTACACATGACAATATTGAATTCTACAAGGAAGCACAAAATCAAGTAAAGTGTCATTTTAACACTGTTATTTTTAAGAGGGTACACTGGATCATTATACAGCAACATGTGCAGTGGATGAGGTGACATTCAGCACCTCTAAATCTGAGCTCATTGTTCCCTCCTAATAAATAGAGGCCCGTTCTTTGAATTTGTCAAGGAAGCAGCTGGTCCAAGTGGATGACTTCAGGTATAAAACTTTTTGGGATTATTCTTGAGAGTGAAGTTAAAGGAAAACATTATATTGAACAACATTTTGGTGACTGCATGGTACCAAAATGGCAGTTTTTTAATTCTAAACATCTAACAAGTGATACACCATGATTGTAGGATGAGATGAGACAATAGCAAACCTGTCAATTTTATGATCATACCAGCTCTCAATCCATGTGCTTCTGGATCATGGTGCAATTTTATTTTTTAACAACCATTACACAGAACCTTGTCTAGATTCCTGGCATTTGGATTAAACAGCAAAGTGTTTGTTTAATGATTTGGATAAGGTTAATAAAACATGCAGTAAATGTTATCATGACAGTGGACTAACTGGGAAAACAAAAAGCTCTCCAACTTGGTTAAACCCTAGCAGCATCTATCTGCACCCCAATAATAATTTTGTAAGTTTTTAATAACCTTAGCATCAATGAAAATGTCTAATGAAAGCCAGCGAATATTCATTGATGTATGTATTGTAAATTAACATTTTTATGGAAAAGTGACATTAAGAGAAAACGAAAGCATAAAGGAGCATTGTCCGCTTAGCCATTTAATATTTGCACGACGCGTTTCACAACGGTCGTCGATACAAGGAGCTTTCTAGAGCAAATAGCAACGCTGCACAAATCAAAACAAGATAAGGAAGCGCACGCCAAAGCGACCACACACTAACATATAAAATCGATACGGACACCAAATTGACCTTCTGAAATTTAAAGGGGAATGACGACAGGAGAGTCTGCCCTCACTGACTGAAATCCACAAGTTCGTTTAAAAAGTACAGTGATACGGTTAGGTAAGCACGACATCCAGGAGTCGGCTTTAAACTGTTACTACTGCATTGCGGTGTTATGCTGACTACTACAGTGTTTAAGGAAGAATTTGGAAGCGCTGAGACTTGAAGAAAATAATGCACAAACAATGCCTGGTCCATTGTTATTACACGAATATTGGTGACTAACTGTTTTGCGTTGTTTACAGCTCAGCTCAGACACTAATTACAGGGATAATTTTTATATAAATAAGAAATAAATCACTATGAACTGATTCATTTTAATAGTGTTTGAATAAAAATGTGGTGGTTGTTTCAACTCAATCAAGTTCCATGTGAACAAGCCCAAAATTCAGAATTCATTGATCCTATGTAAATATAATATTTAAATAAAAAGTGTACATCTAGAGCTTTGTAGACTGCAAGTCTGGTGGCCAATGACTTGGACTACATGTCTAGTCGAATGCGGCTTGTGTTTTATTGTATTTGTTTATTTACTCTGCAATCTATATAGTGCGGTTGTGCTAAGTAGTGAAACAAAAGCAAACAAGACCGTAATAGCCCTTCCCGAGCTTTACTTGGGAGGAAAAATAATAATTTCTTCACGTCTGTAAAAGATCCGTGCGTACCTTGAAATGCAAAGCCAACAGCGGGAGCGACATTGCTCTAACGTTGGGTGAAGCTGATGGCTGGGAGGAGTCGCGTGAATGTATTCCGGACGAAAAGCAATAGGCAAAATTGTGAACAAACTGGATATTTTTCATGTGTGATAAATCATGAAACCATTAAAAACTTGTATCAATTAACAACATAAATGAACCCTCATAAATGAATTGCATGCACAACCAACACACCCGCCCCTACAAAGGCGACTCCAATAAAGCTAAATCACACGTATCTGTCAAGAAACAGCCGTCACGTTGCGCTTCATAACGCAATACAACACCAGGCTATTCCAAATATGAACTGTATGTTTCGCAGCAATTTATTTTTCTGTATTTATGTATTTACCTATTGATTCTAAAAAAAACCCCGAAAAACTATCCGTTTTCCAAGTACTGTCATTTTTTAGTTAACATTAGGCAAAATTTAATTGATATTATGAAGAAATGTTCCCTATTCTTGTTGCAGAATTGTGACGCGGTGGAGAGAGTTTAACCCGTTTTGCAGTCGTCCCCCTTTTGGCATCTCGTTTCTGTCCGTGGTGCTGAAATGGAAATTAAATGGAGCCGCGACTTCACAGGGAGACTTCGCTATAGACCGAGTGACGTTAAAAAGGCTGGGGAAACCCCTCATGGTCTCTTGCACGGTTCATTCAAAAGATGCATTAGCAGTCGCATCCCGTTTCCGATTTTCTACTGTCCTGATATTAAAACACTAAAAATAAACAAAATAATAGTCAAAAATATAACATGTGGTTGAGTTATTAATAATAGTTAATGACACATTGTGTGGTTATTATGATTATTATTATCATTGTAAACGCATGGGCGTTTTCGAAAGAAGCATTTTTCAGTTGCGTGACAACAAAGAATATTGTAGAAAGGACAATGAGCAGCGATAACACTAAATAAGACGACTATAAGAAGACTATGAGCGTTGTAATATAACAGAACAAAGAAAAAGCACTGACATCATTATCTACCCAATATTCTTTGCTGACGTAGTGAAGTAGTAACAATGGTTAACACAAGCGACGGAGAAGTCGGTGCATCTCTTACCTTTGTCTTTGATTTGGAAACACCTCAAACAATTCACTTACCAATCGTTTCTCCTCACTTACTGTAGCAAAGTACATAGCACCGAGCCCAATAAGGATAATCCCTAGTATGTAATGAAACAAACATTCGCCAAAAATGAGACAACAATACATGTAATTGTACTTAAAACATTATATGTTTAAAGTAAGGGGGTGGGGGTTGTAAGCATTTCATGAATACGCGTTATCTTTCCTTCTTGAAAAAAACATTTTTTTTTGTTTTTAGTTCTACTGGTGCCTTAAGAATGTATTCACAGTTAAACTGCAAAACAGAAAATGTGCTAAATTACACATCTCCGGAGATTCGTTTTTTTCTTCCAGCATATTCTGTATGCCATATGTATTACTGACAGCCGCCCCCTGTTTGCATTCATCGTCTCAATTCATGAATGTAAACCAGTATTCGCTTTTAATTTGCCTCGCTCGCTCTCTCTCTCTCTCTCTCTCTCTCCCAGACTCAATGTCTGTCTGCCTCCCCCCTTCTCTCTCTCTCGCTCGCTCCGTCTAACCCTTTTTTTCCTTCAGTACTATCCCTAATCGTCCAATCAGGAAATCTCCCACACTCCCTCACCATGCCAGCCATCACGAGATGACTAATGGTGCATATCAGAGCCTAAAAACAAGTCTGATTTGGTATCTCTCCACCTTCAGCGCTTCCCTTTTGCTAACAGCAATCAGAGGAAAGGAAAAGTAAGCTCGGTTTTCTGTCGGCTAACGCAGTGAATCAGCAAAGAGCTCCAAGGAATTAATGGTGAGCTGCGCGGCTCAGCTGAGTCAAAACGGTGTCAGCAGCGGAGGTGTGAATCCTGAATACTGGAAGACGCCGGGCGGATGTTGCTCATAAATTTTCAACAGGAGTTACACCTGGAAGTTTTACTTCTTTTCAGACCAGGGATAAAGCATGAGCCTTTCGTCCCTTATCCGTGGAACAGCACCGCATGAAAAGAGGAATTTCTTCTGAATCTTTACAAACGTCTCAAGGCATTACAGAGGATATTTGCGAAAAGTTGTTCTTTATGTACGATCATGGATCGCGGCAGCTCCATGGGCGATCTTCACGACCATGACGGAGCGAATGATACTTAAGGGAGCCTGGGGGACTGCCGAAAGTGATTCTTGTAGTATGTTTGCAATGGAAATGAGATATTCACGCCTGTTTAGACTGCTTGCTGCCTACCTGGCAATGTGCACCGAGAAGGGAGGGTTTGCGTAGGGTATCGATGGATTCAATAAAAGCTTTAAAGTGATGCGGAAATGAGCAAGAACATTTAGGACAAATGAAATACACAAAATTATACTTATGCATTTCTCCTTCCAAACACAACTGGATGTCTGGCATTCTTTCGGTCACATGAATAATCAGTCATGAATTAGCAGTCCCGTTCATTTAGGGTTTGCAACCTGAGATCATTACTTGAAAATGTAAGCACACCCCAAAAATGATAGGCTGTGTGTGTTCGTGTGTGCTGTACACTATATAGTTATGTTCTTCATTATAATGAATGGCCACGCAGTGCTTTACCTCAAGTGCCCACAAACCCAGTATTTGTAGACAGCTGTGATGCTGCTGTATCTCTCATGAGTTAGCAGGAAAGCTGCAGTCACGTATGTAACTGCTAGACTGCATAGAAAAAGCTGGGAAACCTTAAAACGTCAAAGCAGCAAATGTTTATGGATTGTTGAAAAAAAAATGTTTTGGCATGTTTTTGCTTTATCATTAGTAATAGATAAAAGTGGCTTCTGATGCCAAACAACAGAGGGCGCGTCATGAGAAATGTTCGCACTTTGCTGTAATTTTATAATTTCTTTATCACCTATGGAAGAAATGCTGCGCTGCTGGCAACATTTGTTGTAGCAGAACGAGTCTGCAAGTCTCTGGAAATCGGAGAACCAGAAAAGCTGTAGAAATTACCGCGCAAAGACAGCGAGTAATGCACATCATGAAAGCCGCGCAAGACTAATTTCCAGCACGTATGTGTCATTTTAAGAAGCTGAGAGAGGAGACATAACACCAATATATGTGTCCCCAAGTTCTTTTATGTAATAAGTATAACACGAAAAGCATGGAATCCGAGCGCTAGCTGAAGGGTGGAGGGAGCAGGGGCTGACAAAGGTGCATTCTTAATTTTAAAAATTGAGTCTCGAACTGATTTTTTTTTTGGTCTCTTGATTTCTCTCCCTGCTGGGTTTCAGCGACCAGCTGGGGATATTTTATTAGAATTAGTTTCCCTGTGGTCGTGGCCCCTGATGGTTTTGCCCTGGCATTGGGAGAGGCTCGGATCCTGCAGATTGTTCCTCGCTCTCCCGGGTACTCTTTGCACTAGGATGTTGCGGCAGGTTTTGCACGGAGGGCTGAGGACGTCTTTCTCCAAGCTTGGCCACTTCGTCGCCAATCATCCGGTGTTCTTCGCCTCCGCCCCAGTGCTCATTTCAATTCTACTCGGAGCCAGCTTCAGTCGCTACAGGATTGAAGAGAACGTGGAGTACCTGTTGGCCCCACAGCACAGCCTGGCTAAAATTGAAGGCAACTTAGTGGACAGTCTTTTCCCTCTGAATAGATCCAAACATACGCTGTATTCAGACCTGCAGACCCCCGGGAGGTACGGCAGAGTGATTATTACCTCTCCTGGGAAAGGAAATATGCTCGATCAACATCACATTGACCTCGTGCTAAAGGTAAGAGAGAGAAAGAGAGAGAGAGAATGTCTGGCGAGGGAGGGGCGAGCATTGTGCATGTGTGGGAATACAGTAAGTACAACAGGCGGTTTAGCAGAAAGTGAAATAAAAGTCGTCTAAAAGCACACTAAAGAAAGCGTGTGGAGATGTAAAGAAGATGTGACGGACGGCGTGCTCACGTGCTGCCGTGAGCCTAATTCATGCTGGTGCAGTTACGATTAGCTGTATAGAAAAGAACTGCTGTCAAAGCTGTTCCCTGGATTAGATCTGAGGTGCTGGGTGCCCTAATAGTGAGATGAGGATTCTGCTTCTTATGTGTTTTGTATTAAATCATAACAATAAACGGGCATTACAAAATGGGCGTTCACCAAATTTTGTGTTTAAGAAAAAAAGTAAGTTTTCATTCTCTGACATAACAAAAACGAAACAAATAAGTGTGATTATATGGGGGGGTGGGGACACACGTGACTACATGTTATCTCTTCGAAATGTACATGTTCAGCTATATTCATGTCCTTAGTAATTAATAGAAAACTGACTTACAAATATATACACCTAACCATTCATCTGTTCAAATACCATCAGGTTATTGTAATAATCTTGCAGTCTTTTGCTATCTGTATGATTTAAGTATATTAGATGAATTTTGAAATGCAATAGTTTAAAAAATGCATGCTATCTATCTATCTATCTATCTATCTATCTATCTATCTATCTATCTATCTATCTATCTATCTATCTATCTATCTATCTATCTATCTATCTATCTATCTATCTATCTATCATTTCCTTAATTAGTATCAAGTCAATTTTAAAAATTGTTTTAATTTCCTTTTCACTTGAAGCAGCAGTTCTGTTTGTGCTGCGATTAATATAAAGGTGAAAAGCACACAATTTCCAATCTGTGCTGTATGTTTTCTGGCATTCCATTAAATGTAAACAGTTTCTTAAATAAATAAACAAATATGAGCTATACGCATATATATTTACAGTACATATCATTAATCACAGACAGGGTTGGTGGGCTTCCCAAATAGGATGGATGGACCTTTTGTGCCCAAAAGACCCATGTAATGGAAGGACAGGGAAAGATCACCTATCAGGGTTATGGATTCCCTCAGTGAGCTAAGGTTGCAGCTTCCCTTTGTTGGATCGCCCTTGTGCATACCTGGGAAATTTTATTTCTCTGGGTAGTCCTGTGGGCTATTATGGGTGCCACCAAAGGGAGCTTCCAAGAGCAGACATTTCTACTTTAAGTGGCTTCTGTCTGACTGTAAAGTGCTTCTTCTGTGCATTGATGTACTCCCAAGTGCAGCATAAAGGGAGCCCACCTCATATTACTCAGGGAGTCCTAGTCAGGAGGAGGTGGACAGTGATTTCCTGTGAGAAGTAGAGAAAGGAAAGAGACAAATAATTGTGCTTTGTGTGTGATCTGGAAGACAGATCATCTGGTGAAAGGTATCTCCTTGAAATAAAAAGTATTATTTGCAGCTTGATTTGACTTTGAGTAGTTGTGTCTGGGATTTGGGGGTCATCTCAGCAGTGCTAACTGCAAAGGCAGGAACCAATCCTCGATGCGGTGGCCCTCCATCTCTGGGCCGACTAATGTATATGCCCCACACTCACATGGGTCAATACAGAGTGACCAGCTAAACCGCTTGTCTTTGAGGATGTAGGAAGAACACCAGTGTAACCAGAGGAAAAAAAATGTAGACATGGAAAAACATACAAACTCCATGTGAACAATAACTGGACCTAAGACCTGAAATCGAGAAAGCTGGATTTGTGATCTCATGGGGATATCAAAGTCAGCACACCCTTACCGAAATTAAAGTTTTGGATGATGTAAATTCTGAAATTACAACATACTTATGCATGTCAGACTTTTTTTTCCTTTAATAAGATCTTTCCATTAACTGTAGCTGCAATTTCACTAAGCGTGTGTAGAAGAGAAAGAAAAAAAAGAGCAATTTAAAAGGTGTGATTTACACAATTGCTTCTTTTAATTAACATGATTTCAAGAACAGGTCATTATCATTTTGTTTTTTGCCCTTTTTACCATGTTCCTGCCTAACTGTAAAAACTTTCTTCAGAATTATGAAATGTTACTGTAGAAAAGACATCTCAAAGTTTCCAAAATGGAGGACTAATAAATACCAGATACTTTTCCATAGGCCAGGTTTTCTTCCACACTTCTAAGCTCATTGCAAGATTAGTTTTCCACACACACCAATCAACACGCACGCTTTCTTCTGTGTTGGAAGTACACTCCCTGCTTTTTTGCACGGGTTGACTAGCTGGGTGGGCGGCATCTCTGTCAGTACTGAAGAGTGCGTTTGTTGCAGTGAAGTCAAATGTACCCTTTTCACTGTGCTAGGGCATGGAGGCAAAAACAACAACAACATTTATTTATATATCACATTTTCATACAAATGATGTAGCTCAAAGTGCTTTACATGATGAAGATAGAGAAAAAAGACAAAATAAATAAGAAAATAAAATTATGGAACACTAATTAACATAGAATAAAAGTAAGGTCCAATGGCCGGGGGAACAGAAAAAACAAAAAAGAAACTCCAGACGGCTGGAGAAAAAAAATAAAATCTGCAGGGGTTCCAAGGCCACAAGACCACCCAGCCCCCTCTAGGCATTCTACCTAACATAAATGACCTCAGTCAGTCCTCCTTGTATTCAGGGTTCACATGGAAGAACTTGATGATGATGGTCATGTGGACTTCTGGCCTTTAATCCATCAATGTAGGGACATCACGGTGCTTTGATCAGGTGGTGGTGGTGCAGATCGTCACCACAGAAAACTGGAAAAAGAACAGCAGAGAAAGTAGGGGTTAGTATGGATTTCAGAGCCACCATGAATGATAATGATAATTAATTGAATATACAGGGCATCAGGAATAAACTAAAATTAAGCTATGAGAAAGCCATGTTAAAGTAATGAGTTTACATCACACAGCTTGTGTTTTAGAACTTTCCTGGATACTTTTTAAAATTTTACTCTCTCAGCGAAACAAAGGAGCCATTTCTCCCAGTACAACTCTGATAAAATGGGATACACTTTAGTTTTCCTGATTTTATACTAAACAGCCATGTTTTCAGTTTAATTAAGTCTTAAATTTTATAATGCATCTTTGGTAAAACATCTGTTAAAGTAATAACAGCATTATTAGAATAACATTCTGGAACCTGTATAATTTAACCTTAATTTATTTAGGTCAAAACATTATATTAAAAAACATAATATTTGTTCTTTGTTTTTTTTTATGGGAAAATGAGTACATATGCAACACATCCATGTTGCTAATTACCTGCTACCTGAAAGGGAGGTAAAGGTTAGCACTGTGGTAGACACGTGAATATGACAGCAAAATACAAAGTGACTATTAAAGCAGAGAGCTGCTTCAGGTTTATATTCATGTGGGAAAACCTCAGAGTACGACGATTCTTTGGTGAGTGACATGAGAGCTGCCATGACTTGCATGAATCAAGGACAGAAAATATATTGCTTGTATCCTCTTTTCCAGGAGAGAGCGAAGGTAAAAGGATACCTTTAAAAATTGAAAAGTGATTATGCCAAAGTAACATTATCAAAATGTGAGAAGCTATTGGTAATGCCTGTTATGCATCAGATTATTTGGTCTTCACAATTACTTACCAATGAAACACACATCAGTTTAAAATGTGTGTTTTCTACATCGCTGCCCTCAGAACTTTATTTGAGATGCAAACAAATTTAATGTCATAGACTCCCAAGTAAACTTCTTTTTCCACTTGAAAGAGACAAGTGTCCAGTATGATTTGTTTGAGAAAATGAGCGGTAACAAAATAATTGTAAATATAGGAAAGATTTAGTGGGTACATTTGTACTGATTGAGGGGAGCAGGACTTTAGCATTTGTAAAATTAAATTGGGGTACAATTTTCACTTTGAGTGAGTCTAAAAAGAGGAGCAATATGGTTACAATATTAGCAATTTTGGAAGCACACCCTTAGGGTTTCTCTAGTTTTTTGGTTTACATCATTTGAATACTTGACAGTGTGGATGAATTCATAAGTACATTTAAGTATAGTCCATGAACAAATAGCGAAAGAAGAAGGGCTTTCATAACTCAATAGGAAAGTAAATTTATATTTGGGAAATATTTTTAAAACAAAACTGGAAAGCTGCGGCATTGTACCCAGAACCTATGCTCAGGTCACTGTCTAGATGGTGTTTGCTCTGTTCAGATGAGTTTGCAGTTGATGCTCACATTTCTTTCCACTTTTCAAAGAGATGTGCTTCAAAGTAGTTAGTGACTTCAGTTGTGACCCCAGTATGAGTGAGTGCTGGTATGTGTGTGTTAAACTGGACTAATGTACAGCACTGGTTTCTGCCTGGCTGGCACTATCAGTGTAGACTGTGGCTTTCCATGCTGCTGTACAAAAAAAGATGGTCCAGAATATTGCTGAAGAGATGAACAGAAGTCTAGGGGACATGTGTCAAAGAGTCTTTAGCAGGTACAACTGACCTGATTTATGGTAAATGTTTGCTTTGTTTTCATAAAATGTGTTTTTGATGAGCTGAATGGTGATTTCAGGGTTATTTTGAATTTCATTTATTTCACTGGGGAAGTCAAGCAAAATGACACCTTTTATTAGCTATGGGAGTTTTCGAGGCAGCTCAGGCCCCTTCTTCAGACAAGTTGTACTCAACTACCTGAGCCCGAGTTGCCTTGAAAGCTTGCATATTGTAATCCGTTCAGTTAGCCAATAAAAGGTATCATTTTGCTTGACCTCTCATTGCATCTATGATGGCTAACATGGAATAACACCCTACTACTACATTATTTTACTTAAAATCAGTTAAGAACATAAGAAATTTAAGACCTTTAACAAACAAGGAGAAGCCATTCAGTCCATTGGTCTAATTTGCTCAACTAATTGCTAAGCTGTCCCAGTATACCATCTTAGATTTTAAACACTTTTGTTTGGAAATGTAAGGTTTAGATATGATCCATGGTTCAAAAACAATAAATCAATGAGATTTTGAGGGAATTTTAAATGCAATAATGTAAATTCTTAATGATGCAAATTACTCATTTAGAAATGGATTGTGGTAATGACACAGGCCATGAAAGGTTTTGGTATTAGGCAATACTGCATGTAGAAAAGCTTGAATGTCCCCTTTAAATCAAGCAACAAATTAATTATGTGATGGAAGAAATGTAACTTTGTTTAATAGAATTAGCATAACTTATTTGTTAGGAAAACTTTGTTAGTTGGCCTTAGTGCTGCTGACAAATTTAAAAGAAAGACTGATGTTTCAAATTACTGTTTTTTGCCAGAGTTGTAATGTAGGCAACAAAAGATGTTCAGCAGAAATGCTTACTGAATCATTTTGAAGTTTATACTCAATTTTGCTACTTTAGTCATGCTATTTTAAACCCAATATGTATATTGCAAAATGAAACAAAATGAAATATGATACCTTAGTGCATTTAAATTAAAATTTAACTTACGGTGCCTATAAATGTATTTAATCCTTGGAACTTTTCACATTTTATTGTTAGACAACACTGAATCACAGTGGATTTAATTTGGCTTTTTTGACATTGATCAAAAGAAAAACACTCTGTATTAGCAAGTGAAAACAAATCCCTGCAAAGTGATCTGAATTAATAACAAATATAACACACAAAATAATTGATCTCAAAAGTTTTTCACACTTTATTCATCACTGGTGTGGCCAATAGGCTTTAGAAGTCCCATAATTAGTTCAATAGAGGTCAACTGTCCGTAGTGAAGGACCTTCAGCTGACTGCAGAATAAATGTTCCTGTATGTAGAAGGTCCAGCTTTTGGTGATTCAGTATTGTGGCCTAACCTACACATGAAGACAGAAGAACACTTCAAGCAACTCCCTGAAAAGGTGATTGAGAAGCACGAGTCAGAGGGAGGAGCCATTACATATTTCTTGAAGCCCAGTTAAGAAATGGAAAGAGCATGGAACAGCTGTAAATCTGTCAATGCATAAAAACAGTGATTATGCAAGAAGATGACTAGTGAGGGAGACCACAAAGATATGTCTGAAGGAGTTAAAAGATAAAGTGGATAAGATAGGAGAGATTGTGCAGACAGCAGCTGTTGCCCAGGTGTTTCACCTGTCATAGCTTTTTGGGAGAGTGGCAGAGAGAAAAGACACACATGAAAGTACTCCCATGGAAGACTCTGAAGTAAGCTGAAAGAAGGGTCTATGGTCTGATGAGACTAAATTAGAGTTTTCTGGCCATCAGACTTTACTCTGTGTTTGAACATTATCAAAAGTACACCATCTCCATCGTGAAGCACGGTGGTGGCAGCATCATGTGGTGGGGATGCTTTTCTGCAGCAGGTTCTGGAAGGCCTGTGAGGGTGGAGGGTAATATAAATGCAGCAAAATACAGGAAAATCCTGGATGAAAACCTGATGCAGTCTGAAAGAAACCTGAACATTGGGAGAAATTTGTTTTTTAGCAAGACAATTACCCCAAGATTAAAGCCAGCCTTAAAAAGGAATGGCTTAAAAACAGCATTGTTCATGTCCTGGAGTGCCTGAGTCAGAGTCTATTTGAGAACTTGTGGCTGAACTTAAAAAAACAATTAAACAAACAACTGTTCACTCATGATCCCCATACAGCCTGCAGCATTGCAAAGGAGTATGGGCAAAAATGCCAGTGTCTAGCTGCGTAAGGCTGTTAGAGACCTTTGCGCATAGTCAGTGCTGTCATGACTGTCAAATTTGCATCTACTAACTTAAAAGGTTGAACACTTATGAGATCAAATATTTTGTGTTACTGCTAATTAACTCCTTTTCCCTTCCGTTTAATAGCCCTGTTTTTAAGGATTCAATCCTCTGAATTGATTTGTTTCCTCATTAAATGGCAGCAAAACAGAAATGAGACGTGAAACGAGCCAACAGATAACCAGCTAAACTGGAACATCAAACTCCAACCAGTTTCTTAATGAGATGCCAATTTTTGCTGTTAATTAAACTCGTTACTTAATTCCATAGCTTGCTGCTGCTCTCACTCTGCTACAGCAGACATTTCCCAAAGTGTTGATTTTCTGTTTCTGATTATTGACCTGAGAAATCAACCTTACTGAGACCCTCACTTTTCTTTATGTTCAGATAATGTGGTTAGCTGGTCACCTGTTTTCTCATTTTGTGTCTCATTATTGTTTGGCTGCTAATTAAGGAAATAGAAAGAACTAAGGGGTCTGAGTCGAGTTAATTAAATCTAAGGCAAAAGAAGTTAATTAGCAGGAAAAACAGGTCACTAATTAAGAAGGTGGTTAGAATGAAAACCTGCAGTCATTGCGGCCCTCCAGGACTGGAGTTTGACACCCCTGATTTAAATCACTTTCTGGAGATCTGTTTTCAGTTTTCTGTTGATCTTTGTCCAAAAAGCCAAAATAAATCCACTGCGAATTAGTGTTGTATAATAATAAAATGTGAAAACTTCCAAGATGTGAAAACATTTTTAGACATTGTATATAAAGGAAATCAGTAAACACAGAATGTATTTGTATTACATTTACGTTATCAATATATAAGACTTTGCACTGCCCATTTCCCTAAAGTAGTCATGTTAATTGTTTGGACTTCATGAGTGAGATGAACAAGTGAAGTATTAATTACTAAGAAAAGTAAAAAAAAATTACAACACAAAGCTAGTATTGATAAGAATAAACAATTTGTCTAAATATAGCTTATCATTTTATGTTCATTTAACACTTTTAAATTGTTAGGATGAAATTTGGCAGATTCATGGTGCTGGTTTCTAGTGCACTCCTGCATAACTTGGTCTGCACATCTATAATTATTTGTGTGAAGTAAATTTTTTGTAACATTTACACAAAACATACTTTTAAACTACTTTGATCTTTGGGTCAATGTCCTTATTGAAAAACAGATTGCAAAGTAACCATCTAATTATTCACTTCATAATTACAAGCACTTCTATTATGGCACCTGCATATCTTCATTTGCTGTAGTAAAAACAAATCAACTTTTTCAGTTTTTGTTCTGAGCTCATACTTTACTGTTCCAGAATAAGTCTAGTAGCTTTGCTTTAAGTTTCATTAACACTGCAGTGCCTTTTCTGCATTATGGAGACCAGAATCATACTTAGTATTATAGACATGGCCTCAGATGAACATTAACTACCTTAAACAGATACGCTCTTGATTTAGTCCATCAATAATTTTAATTACTTTCTTAAATCTTCTAGGTGAGGAGAAGGATTAGTCCATCACATGTGTTTCTTCTAGATCCAGACCCTCCATTATGTAATTATGCAAATTATTTTTACTTCCTACATGTAAGACATTTATTCTACCTTTTCACATTTAACTTAATTTGCCATGTATCGACCACTGAAAGATTTTGCTTTAGTCTTTGTAAAATGTTTTGCAGGATTGAGAAAAGTCTTACTGGTCACAATCAATTGTTTGCTACTTGGCTAGAATTTACCATGTGCAAAATTAGCTGATCTCCGCCATTCAAAACTATAAACACATATGCAGCTCATGAGAAGCATGAAGCATCAGTTAAAGGAGACACAACCTTCCATAGTCAGTTGGCAACTTGAGGTTCTCCGCAACAATTAACTCTAAAGATGTAATGCTGATTATGCTAGAATGGTACAAAGTCTTCATCATGGTTGCCAACATAATAGTTTAAGGATGAAGAAGGTTGAGTAAATCTTGGTATTTTGGCCAATGGTTGGCTTAATCCTGATCTGTAGCTGTCTTGTATTGTGACTGATTTTCCTAAGACCGTTTATTTTATTTATTTATTTTTTGTATGTGACTGAAACTTTTGGGTGGGATGCCTGCCTAAACATCAGTTTCTAGCCAAATCTAACACCAGGGTACTAATTAAAACTAAATAAATGACACTGAAAAAGCTAAAAACATTTGGCCTTTGCACCTTTTTAGCTGGAATTGAAGACTATTAACTCTAAACTAAACAAATGCTTGCTTTGACAAATGCTTGACCTGGCAACTTTTAACTCCACTTGTTACCACACATTTCCACATGTCATATTGGCTTTTGTGCTAAAATTATCATATTTATTTGTGAGTAGGCTGTGAATAGATTTAATGTGTCATCTGTTCTTAAAACCATTACAAAACGAAGGGGGCTGATATGAAACAAATCAAGCAAAGACATCCCATCAGCAATTATTCCAGAAACTAACAACATAGCACATAAAATGTGGACAGTACACTGCTCATCAATCACCAAAGCACATTCCTTAATTAACTAAAAGCCAATGGAAGCTCTCTCCTGGCCTTTGAGCAGATGTAGAATGAAATGTCATGTCTCGAGTTTAACTGTAGGGCATTATTTGCAGAAGCATTACTTTCTTTTATTTAATCTACAGATACAACTGAATGTATGTGCACAAGTTATTTTTTCACAATAACTGGAAATGCTATTTGTTTTTTCAGTCTATCACAGTAGCTCGTAAACATTCATTTGAAATACAAATTGTCTGCTGGATTTAGTTCTAACCAATTTATTAATCAGAAGCCTTTCATTTAGGTCATATGTAACATGATATACAGGCAGAGTGGGTTTAGTACCGTATTAAAAAAGGATTTTTTAGGTTAATTAAAGAATTAAGTATTCGACTTTAAATTGCAAAGTTGCTAAATTCTCTTTTCTCTGTTAATTTGTCTGTGCTAGATGGTAAAAGTTTAACAGTGTACACAAGGCATCACATTCAGGTGCTTTCAAAGGTTTAGTTAACTGATTTGAAAGTTGCAGCATTTAAACATTTTTAGTTACTTCATCAATAATCAAATTTTTATTTATTGAATATTTTTGTGACAATTAGTCGTATTCAAAAATAACTGTGATAACAGAAACCAATTACTGTATATGTCAGTAGACTACATTAAATACATGCTTTTTAAGATCACTTACAAGGTTACTGTATACAGTCGAATAGGCTTGTGGTGATTCTATTGCTTTCTCAGACAGGAGAGTCCAATTTACATGATATAAAAATGACTTTGATTGATGACCTGGTGTTAGTTGTGGTTGTAGAGTGTCTGTAAGTTACTGCAACTTAAATTTCTTAAACATAACATTGTTTAAGAAAGTACCTGATAGAGGTTAAAACCTCTGTTAAAGTCCCAAAGTAAAACTGCTGGCTGCATCAGACCATGATGAAAAGCAGAGGTCTCATTTATAAACTATGTGTGCATTCAAGCAGTCAAAAACTGTCTAATTTATAAAACCTGATGTAGAAACATTATTATTCATTTTACTCCTTATAAAACACAAATCATCTTGTACATGTGCGTATGTGAATGCTTGAACCCTGCCCGGAGGCCATATTGAAATAACCATACATAGACTATGCTAATCAATCTCATGCTGCAAAAATTCATTCATTCAGCCTCCCATCTGTCACATCGAGACACCGCTACTTGCATTTGAGGAGTCCTATTGTGCACTCGACAACTGAGCATACAAGAACACGCACAGCATTATAGCACATCTTCTCTGTGTTCACGGGGTTGGGAAAAGGCGTAAGGCGCCAGTGTCTAAGCAGGTAGCCACAATCTCCTGGCACATGATTACAGTGCATAGTACAGGCCATATGAAAAACTGGGGGTTCAGCCAGTTACTTTGCTAACATACTAGCCATCATGTACAGCACCATCAGCAAGTTGTCTTCCAACACTACTTTTGTGTGAAAGGTTGCGTACGCATATTTCGGGCCTGTGTTTATGTGTGTTATAAATCTGACCCCAGGCCCAGAGCTCCGCAATAAATGACAATGTTGGTGAAATACTGAATCATTAGTGTGCAGATAATGCAGATGTGAGTTTTTTTACTGTAACATAAACAGTGAGAACATATTTGTTGACTGTATGTTTATGGAGTAACACAAAATGCCTTTCTTCTTACATTTATTTCTAGATAAATGCCTGTTTTTTTTTATTTTAAGGTTACAGTGTCAGGGGGTCCCACCTCCTTGGGAACAACATATACAAGACATGGAACATCACAAACATAATAACTAACTGACTTAAAATTAAGGCAATATTCATTTAAGAATTATACAAAACAAAAATAACCAACATATATCTAATAGCATAAAACACAGACTTTTTAATAAAAATGGCAAGTTATAAAAAGAAAAACTAATGTCAAGGACAGAGTCCTGGTTGAACCATAGCAGTCTGGTTTTGATAATGATCTGAAATAAACTTGTCTAACAGACTCTAACTCTTATTTTTTCTCTCCCTTAAAGAAAGATGCTTCTTATCTCTGCTGTTCCAAATATTACAACTACTCAATTTATTACTCAATCTAAGAGTAGGGTGTCAATGGAAGAATAGAGTACTTGGAGTAGGTAAATATGCAAGTGCTACAGATACAGTGACCAGGCAAAGATTCAAACCCATTCTTCTGAAGATGAAATTAATATCCTAAACATGCATGTTTAATTTATGTATGTTGAACCTTGTGTACTTGTCATTAAGTCACCTTTTCTAAAAAAAAATAAAATAAAATCCTCTTTTCTTAAATGCACAGATTCTTTTGCTGTGGACTACAGTTACATATTAGACCTCTGTTGTTCCTCCAGTTTGCCTAGTCTTTCAGTTAAGTCACATTCCAACTTTAAGGCATATACAGTTCACAGATTAAATATATTTGCACCCAGGACTACAGTTGACTAGCTTCTGTCTGTAGTTCTTTCTCAGACGTCACCCAGATTTGACTGTCACTTTAGCTTATTTCTTAGCGGCACTCTTTTTCTCCCATTCCCTTGATTGACCTTGCTGTTTACAGTCCTTAGTGAGAAAACAGAGCAAAACATGCAAGCAAGAAAACTGGATTAATAAGGTTTAATACTGAAATAATATTTTTAAATAGCTAGTACCTTAAATAAAAAACAAACAAAATGTGGCAATCCAAACCATACAACCGAATAGGCTAGATGTTCAGTCTCACAGGCAGCACTTAGTTCTGTAGTTGCTCAAAGTCTCGGCTTGACTTCCTCTGTTCTCTTTCTGGTCAGTTCTCTCTCTATGTTACTTTATAAAACTGATTTAGTGGCATTGTCCCTTTAGAAAACCTGTCTGTCATCCTCCAGAGATGCCTCTGGAGAAGCTGGCTTAAGCCTTTCATCCTGTTGTCACTCCTGAAGCATACTTGTGTTGCTATGTACATAGAAGTGGCACTTGTGAAACTGTGTGAAACGGAACATACTCAGAACACTTCTAAAACCGGTCAGAAGCAGTTCCTACAACCTTGCATCCAGAAACAGACTGTATAACCATAAAACTGTGGGCAAGCTGCTGCCTTCCTTTAAAGACATTGTACAGACAATTATCACAAAATGGCAGATGTAACCAATACACAGCAATAAAGTGAAACAACAATAAAAGTACATTAAGAAAGCACCTTTAAGAAAATAAATGCATTTTGTGCAGTCCTTAACTGAATTCAGCTCTCTTCATTCCTAAGGATACTTTAAGTACCCATCACAGAAGAGAGCTGCCAGAAATCGGAAAGAAAACCAGAAGCTTAAAATGTAAATTGTGGCATCAAAAACAAGGAGAATGTTTTTCAACAATCAAAAAGCAACCATGTTATAGTTTGAATTTAGAAAAAGACAAGCCTAGGAACCTGTAGCAATCCGGACTAGTGATAAAATCTGGAAACTGGGTCCACATCTGTGACCTCCCTCAAGAAATCAATACAATCCAGACATCCTATAGCCCACCTACTAGAATTCAACACTGTAGACAAACCTCAAGGCTTGGAACCTTGTCTCAGGATCATGTTCCTCTGTTCTGCTGTTCAATGGGAGGTTGGACATATATGTAAATATCCTAAACAGCAGTTTCTCAATGCATAGTGATTTTTGTCTACCTGCACTAGCACAAATATATAATTTATTAATGCCTGCATGTTTAAACTCTGGTGTCACTGACAAGTCCTGGAAAGCCATCTCATAGTAAAGACAACCTGACCTTGCCATTCAAAATAGCCACTTCCAGTGAGCATTCCTTGCTTACTTAAATACCTTTTAGTATTTGGGCAACTGAAACGGTTTAATTCTACTTAGGACTACGACACAAGTTGATTCAGTGTACAAAAAAATGTAGCATGTGTCATTATGGTACCAGATGCTATACCTGCCCATGGTGATCACTAAACATACTTTCACTGAGAACAGGGAATCGAAAACTGTCTCACATGCACCTTTGAACTAAAGCAGCAGCAAGATTTCCTCCACCAATGTTTTTTCCCATGTTATAGAGGGAACTGTCTTCCCAGATTTCCTCCAAAAGTCTCTTTTCATAAAGAAACATTAAGGTACATTTATATTAATAGCTATAACCCAGCTGACAGCTTGTTTGTGCCTTCAGTAACAGAAGCTAGTATAATGTTTCATAGTTGTCTCTTAGGAAGTCTTCTAGCATGTGGACAATAGAACAGCTGCTGTGTCACACAACCCCTGCCGGTTCACAAGCAGTGCATTATATTGTATTCATCAGAAAGAGAATCCTGAAAATCAGCAGTTGTACTGCACAAACTATTAGATTTGCTAAGAGACAGGTAAGATTAATTTAGCCATTTGTGGGTAGCCAGTGGTGCTTCATGTTGTGTGAGATGTGCCCAAAAAAACTACAGACATTCTGTCAATAGCATATGTAACACAGATGGACAAATTTACCACGTGCCATGGTAATAATTTAATTCTGGATGTTAAGACAAAAAAGATATACATATATTAGGGACAATATCTAATAAAAAAAAGAATTTGAAAAAAAGGCATTTCATTTTTGCTCTTTTTCACCACAGCTCATTTTTCTAAAAGGAATGCTAAAATCCTGTCCATTGAGGCAGATTTAACAATTATGCAATAACTTTGTCTTCAACATTACAAATCCGAGTGACAAAGTGGGGAAGTGGTTATCACTGCTGCGTTACTGATTCAGCTAATAGCTTCATACTAGGAAACGTGTGGATCTCCAGTCCTCAAATAAAGGTGGTTCATATAGAGCAAGCTGGACATTTCCATTTTAGCCAAGCATTCTTTGTTTTCAATATGAAAAAATAGCACCCTACAGTGAGCACACCACTGATGTATCTTTTGCAAGTAGTGCTCCTCAACCAAATATGCTTTCCAAATCATTGAGAATGTGTGACATGTCCATGAGCCACAGTATTAGGCAGCAGCTCTATATTCTGGCATTCCTCTCGTTGTTTTTTGTGACTGAATCGCCTTCTTGGTTTGGCTTGACGCTCAGTAGATGTCACTGCTGGGCTTCTTTTTTGTGCCATCACAGTATTTAGCACTGAATTTGCGATCATAATGATTACTTTGGTATAAGGACTGGAGCACAGGTCAGTTTGCACCAACATCTTGCACATGCTCAGCAAATGGCACTGCTGTTGTTTTTGTTCTTCCTATGAGTGGCCTCAGTAATGTCCGTCACAGTCAGCAGATGTTCCTGTTGTTCTTTTCCTTTTTTCCGCGTTACCCTTTTGAGCAGTTTGCCATAAGAAATGTGCAAACCCCGATAACTGTGCACAGGTTGTCACTACACTAATGTATTACTTCATCAGTCCATTATCACCTCATAAGCTTTCGATCAAGATTGAGGTTCTAGTCCCAGTGGTTTGGGAGTAATCGTGTGACAGAGAGACACAACGCTTAGCATTTTACATATATACTGTAGATACTTAAGCTAGTTTCAGTGGTCTTGTATTACTTGGAAGGATATAAAGCAGGAATAGAAAGATATTTGCTGGCTCTCAATGCACAATCACCTTGTTTAGCTTAACCAAAGCAGTATAAATTATTTAGTTTTGTGTTGTAATATTTTTCGAAACTCTGGTAGAAAAGCTTAACTTCAAAGTTAAGTTTCTATAAAATTGTAACCTGTGTATTAGAATTTTTATTTGCTTTTGGTCTTTCAGTTCAAGTACAATAAAAAAGGAATCACATAAATAGAAATGTATACTATTTCACCAAGAGGTTCAGATCCTTCTGCATTGTTGGCATAATTTTGCAGTCTGTGGTTGGGAGTGTGCTCTTTTAAAGAGTAGCATTTTGGGAATTGACTTAGAACAGGAGATGAGTTAATTGGGAAAATCGGGCCTATTCAGTGACAAGCATGGACTCTGGATGGATGTTGGCTAATGTTTTGAATGTTATTATCAGTGACTCACACTCTTGCATGACACTTTGGACAACCAGCAGGCCAAGGTAAATTTTACAACGGTGATTCTGGGAGTCTTACCAGTTGCCTCCAGACATTGCAACAAACCTTGGACCAGGGGATTTTTTCTGACATTTGTGTATTTATTTTACTGTTTACACTGTAGAAGTGTATTCTGTGTAGTTTTGTTTAAAGGGTCTACTATAAAACTGCAGTTTGCACTTGGCATCGATTCAGTATTGTCATGCTTTTCTGTGTGACGTGGGTAAACACTGGTCCATGATGAAGAATTCTGTCAGGAAGCTTTTATTAATTAATAGAACACTACTTAACAGTGCATGCTCATTGAAATAAGATAGATAGATGCTGCTTAACAGGTTGTTGCTCTAGCTCAGAGTATGGAGTGTTTTTAGTGTGCATCCACACACCAAGCCTGTGAGCAATCAATTAGCCTGCGCTGCTACTGCACATGACAACCATGAACAAAAACCTTGACCTTTCTGATCACTAGAGTGTCTGTTTGTCTGGCTGTCTATCTGTCTGTAGAATATAGGAAAAACAATACAACAGTTTTAGCAGCAAGGTAAAAAAATTCTATATGTGCTGAAAAAATGAGGATATGTGACATTCATGAGGTTAAAAAACAGTAGTCAAGAATAAGTACTACTTGGAGATGTAAATTGTTGTTTAACCTTCTGGTTTGAGTATTGAAGCCATTGTATTATCTTCTAAACTGCAGAGGTAAGAACAGGTTGGTCCTTGAATGGCTGGAATTTTATTTTATAGCACAGGCTTCATTTTAGCAGCATTTAGAATTCAGTTTATATCAACAAGTAACGTGAGCCACAGCCTGTGTGTTTTTGTGTAGATGGCATTGCACTTTGGATGACCTTTTTCACTTCAGTGATTGTGCCATCATGCATCAGATTAATTTCATTGTTTTTCTACCATTTCCTGTCTTTCCTGTTGTAAAGAGATAAACATTCAAGAATATCATGGTATTTATCCTACACTTCCTCTTTCTCTTGAATGTAAAGCAGCCTTGTACATCTTTCAGTATCACCTCAGTAGTTCTGAACCATTATATGAGGTGAGACACAAAAATAACCGGATTGGTAAAAAAAAATATATTTATTGATGAATTACAGCATTCTAAACAGTGTCACCTTCTATATACTCCCCCTCCTGATCTCTACACCACTCCATATGTATCTTCCATTGATTGAAACAGAGCTGGAAGTCTTCTTGCTTGAGGTGCTTCCACAGGCTTGCCATTTCTGCCTTCACTTCATCCATTGAAGAAAAATGTGTTCCCTTCAAGTCACTTTTGACATTCGGGAACAAGTAAAAAATCACAGGGAGCTAAATCGGGCGAATAGGAAGGATGATCGAAGACAGGAATGTTTTTGTCAGTCAAAAACTGCTTTACGGAAAAAGTAATATGATCATTTTGAACAATCTGATTCATTGTTTTGATGTTTTCATCTGTCCGAGACGAGCGTGGGCAACCTGGGCGTTGAACGTCTTCCACATTTTCTTGTCCTTTCTTGAAACGTTTGTGCCACTCAAAAACTTGTGTGCGAGACAAACTGTTATCACTGTACACTGTTTTAATCATTTCATAAGTTTCTGTGGCCATTTTGTTCAATTTTGCGAGAAATTTGATGATTTGCTGTTAGATTTTTTTCACCCGACATTATAGTGGCAACTCGTGTAGCGCTTGTTCTGTAAATACTGACTGGGCTATTCACAGGATATACCTAGCCGATCGGCAGTTTGAGAGGGAGTGTAGGAGGGGGATATAGTTCTATGATTCATGTTCGGGCCAACCTCCAGACGGTTTTCCAGGAAAGCCCCAAGCCCAGTCTGGTTATTTCTGTGTCTCACCTCGTATATCTGCACGTCAGAGAATGAGAGGCCACCGGCACTCTCCACTTGATGCTAACCTGGATTAGACACTCTCTTTGATTCTTAAAATATACAATATTAAGCAATTTTGCAGTCATGTGGGACTGTGAATCCCTCACCAGATCCAGGACTGGTTCCTACCTTGGGATAGGCTCCAGAATTGGCTTAAGCAGGTTGGAAAGTCCTATGTGTTATGTCTGTGCTCAAATAGACACTTTTTAAATAACAGAAACAAAAAAAAGCAAAAACTGTTGAATTCTGTTATTTTTAACAAAAGTGTTAAAGTAATTTGTTTGAATGATGAGTAATACCTTTTTATAAAATAAATATTTACAATTGGTGATTGTGCAAAACAAGGATGTAATTGACATCATGCCCATTCCAGACATTATTCGCCTGGCACAATATTTATCCTTGTCCTGATTTACCAGCATATTCCCGACTGAGCACTATGCACTCAGTTTAAAACCTCCAGAGAAGGTTGCAAGCCCAGAAATGCTAAACGATTTCTACAGAGGTCTGTGCAAGTTGATTCAGACCCTCTTGAGTCAGATTTACTCCAGGCACATAAGCAAAGGTAGCGCAAAGCTACTTTTTTTCCCCCAAGTCCATTTCAAATTAGCTTTCTTTATTTAAAAAAAAAAAAAAAGTGATTTACCATTGGAAACAAATCTACTTCATAAATCTTACTTAGAGGTTTACTAACTGTAAATAAGGCATTTTCTATGCTTCCATTATGCATCATATCATTACAGATTGTTACTGTCATGTTAATGCAAATAGTACATTCATATCAATAAGCATTTATGTCTTTTTAAAATTATCAGGAGGCTCAAAAGATTTTTAACAATCAGAAAATGTATTAAAAAAATCTGTCAATCTGCACTGTGCTTTCATGTAGTCTTGATACAAATAACAATAAGTATTTTACATATCACTTTACCAGGACACTTTACAGGTACACATCTATAGTGCATTTGTTTATTGTACAATTTGAAGAAAAGCAAGGTAAGGGATGTGCATTTATTTGTGCAGTGTGTCTGGAATGAAGGTTTCAAGTCCCAGTGGCTTAGTCATCAATTCACACAGACACAGTAGCTAAAGTAGGGATTCAACAGGAGTCAGAGTGGTGTGTAATGGTGTCACAGACACTGCCAGATCACTAAAAGACAGAAAAAGCTGACCAGGACCTGCCCAGAAGAGGTTCAAATAAACTCAGCCAGGCCTCAGACACTAAATGCTGAGAAGCTGGGGAGCTAGTTGTAAAAGTACAAAATAAAAGGAAGATCCCACAATGTATAAAAAATGTCTCACAAGGGAGAGAAAAACTGTCAAACCCTGACTTGTATTCAGACAAGATTCAGAAGAATCTTTGTAAATAAAGATGTATTAACAATAATCAAAAATAAAGCAAAAATGCTTATCAAAGCAAAAAAGGCAAAAATATTTACTTAACAAGACGATACATAGAAAACAAGTTCCATTTTGTGATCCAGTAACAGTAAATCCAAAACAGTAGCAAACATCCAGAAACCAGGTAGAAAAAAGCAAGAAATGCGATAATTACACAAACCTCCAAATCCAATTTAATGTTCCACTGCTGAGGCTCTCTTTCATCACTGAATGCAAAGCCAAAAGGAGCACCCAGCTGTAAAGATGTCAGGGTGGCCCTACCTGCAGGGGATTCAGCTAAAACGTACACAGAATGGACACACATTTAAAGTTACAAAGCACAATTACTAAACCAAATACAAGTATAAAAAAGAAAATACATAAAAATATGAAAAATAAATAAAAAATGTCAATTAAACATCAAATAAATACAAGATGGGAAATAGAGAGAATAATGCTGGCCGTAGTGGGGGTTCCAGTGTGTTAAAGTAACAAATGTTAGGAGGAGTCCTGGTAGGGCATCAGCCTGGGATGCTGGTATGGAGAAGAGGAGGTTATGGCTTGAGGAAAAACGTGCAATATTCTTCCAAGAGGCTAGAGGGCAGACAACCATTCATTCAGGCATGAACTCTGTCTAAAAATACAGAGAGAAAGAAATCGGAAAGGGCAAGAGGTCACAAGATCTTTTGGCCAACAGATGCTTATATTTTGTCATGAGATGGTGGCTTCAGATTGCCTTTACAAAAGTGAGGTAAGGGATCAATGGCTGGAGGCAAGTTCTATAAGTGTGTAACTCATATTTCTTGACTTAGATGAGATGGGACATGCTGCTTCTGTTAGTAAATGGGCATTTTATAAGCCTCCTTGGAGACCCTGATCTTTAGGCATAATTGAAGAGTCAGGGTGTGGGAACACTAGGAGAAGCTGGAGAAGCTAACCTGCTATGTTTGTGGCAACAACAGGGCCACGCCTGATGCCAAAACTGGTCCCAGGATTTGAATGGAATTTTCATAAGAAGGGCGTTTAAAACTGACATCAGCCAGATATACCTTTGAATCTGGATTAGGAACGAGAATAGGGAAAACGGTTCACTGGCCAGGGAAAGTGGCCAAAGTAACTTAAGGGGAGAGGCAGAGTGAGACACACACACACACACACACTGACAGGTGAAAGAAGAAATAGCTGGTGGTACTTGATAGGCAGGGAAATGGGGAAAACAATCTGGTAACTCGCACCTAACACGAAAGGTACCAATTAAACTCTTAGGTTCTGTTTTAGATGGATGATGGAAAGAAATATCAAAAACCAGCTATGTAACCTGTTAACAGTAACCTCTTAACCATCTCACTGTCTGTGCTGCACCCTGTGTGTTTCAGCCTTGGGACCTCTGTGACAGGCTGCTTCCTAACATTGTCTGTCTTTACTTTCACTGCTTTACTCTAAACCAGTTTACCATCAGTAGAAGATTTCACAAAGGCATCCACTTGTGCCTTTAAGGTATTGCAGCTAGATAAGAAGTGAACAATCTAAACTCTTGCCCTGCTAATATAATAATAATAATAATAATAAAGACAGAGAGACTGGCTTTAAGCCTTCACTTACAAACTGCATTTATTTGAATTAAAACCAGACCAGTAACATCAAGTACAAAGTGAAACATCAAATCATACAACCATGGTGGGTTAAATCTTCCTGCAGTCCCAGTAGCAACAACAAGATGCTGGTAAACACTCCTAAGTTGGTCCTCTTCTTAGTACTTGATTATGCGTTCCCATCAAAACAAAGAAAGACGTGATTTCTTCCTGAGGAATAGACAGGTTTCTTTGAATTGTGTCCGTTTTTTTTAAAGACAGCAGCACTCTCAGCTCTGCTAGAAGGGCAGGCTGATATTTTACATTTTCTCAAATCACATTAAAAGCATGTGCAAAAAATAAAATTAAGTTGCAGAAAATGTTGAGTGCATCACTATCGCTCAGCCCTCTAATCTCAAACCCAGCTCAAGATTAGTTCCCTGGGATTTAAAGCTTATTAAGCAAGGCATACTAAAATCATACACCAAATCTCCCAGCATACACTGCATTCCTATTCAGTTTGACCAAGCTCAGGCTAAAGGCATATCACTTGATATTTGTCAGCTAAGGTATGGCCCTGAGACAGTGAGGTACTGGAAAAAGAGCCAGCAGATGTTCTCATTTTGTGTTTTAGAGTTGTGTCTTCTCTGTGTCCTGTTTCTGTTAATAAAGTTGCATACTTTGGCCCCTTGACCAATTACAACTGAAACCAGGGTTTATTAAGTGGACCTAATTAGGTGGACGACAGCTATGACCAGTTGTACGTGTTTTCATATTAAATAAGTTGTATGTGAAATGCAAAACATCCCTCCAACAACTAAAACTCATTTTCTGCATTTGCTTATGCCAACTATTTGCTGGTACATTTGAAAATAATTACAGCAGTTAATATTTTAGTTAGCATTCAATAGTCAGAAATGTTGTAACAACTTTAATATAAAAATAACAATCCTCTTTTATTTAGAAAAATTAAAAATAGGTTTAAATTCTTCCAGACACTTATTGTAATTCTGCACCCTAATAAAAACAAAACAATACATTCAAATTTTCTATTTTCCTGATGGAACAAATAAGCTAAAATCGTCAGTTTATGTGCAAGGATAGTACTTTTCAATGCATGGAAAGCACATGAAAAATGTCAAGTGACTATGTATTCATTTTGTACTGGCAACCAGGATACTAACCATTCAGAAACAGGCAAAGGGTAAAATTAGGTCAAGCACAGTTCAGAGAACGATTAAGAACAAACAGACGCAAATGGAACAGGCAAAGGCAAAGTCGAAACAAAGCTAAATATCGAAGTAAACAAGAAACACAATAAAATCAGAATGTCTCAGAAATCTGAAAGCTCAATTATGAAGCACTGAAACAAAGTTAGCTCATACATAATGTAAATATAAAAACAATAATTACAATTTAATACACAAAATAGAAATTGTTTAGCTTTAGGTTTAGTTGAATACTCAGCAAGCACATGAAAAGGAACACTGTCTAAAAAGAGTACTTGTTATTTATTACTGCAGTATCCCAACCCCTAACCCCCCACAAGCGTTGTGTACAATCCCCTTGGGATTAATAAAGTATCTATCTATCTATCTATCTATCTATCTATCTATCTATCTATCTATCTATCTATCTATCTATCTATCTATCTATCTATCTATCTATCTATCTATCTATCTATCTATCTATCTATCTATCTATCTATCTATCTATCTATCTATCAAACATACATAATAGTCTCCAAGTCTCTTAATGTAGGTTAGGGCTACTGTAATGTAGTGCTAGAGCCTGTCCTAGAAGTATTGAGTGCAAGGTAGTTAGCATAACAGGACAAAATAAGTTTATCAAAGGAGGAGACCATTCAGTCCTTCAGGCTCATTTGGTTAGCTAATAGCTAAATTCCCTCAATATCTCATCCAAGTTTAGTACTTTTAAAAGTGGTTTAGGTTTCCGGTTCAGCTACTTGACTCAGTAGCTTGCTCCAGACTGTGCTTTCAGTGATAAGTGCACTTTCCCAAAATTGTTCTGCCCTCACTTGGGCAACTGATGTCTTGTTAGTCTGCTGGTACCCACAAGTGTATGGAAAGCCACTTTCTTCAATATGACAGGCTCCTTTAGCACCAGTGTCTACCAACAACACTTTGGTCACAGCTCCACTAATAAGGTATTGATCAAGGCTGCATTCAGGTTGCAGTTTCTTGATCTCCCCAAGTATGCAGGGGAAGTCCTTCTGGAGGCGAAAATTGAACCTCTTCAATTCTAGCCATTCCCAAGGATAACTTCACTACCTGCTTGGGTCTTCAAAGTCTTTTCAGCAGAGGGATGCATCTGCCTTAGCCAGCTAACCACCAAATCTCAATCAATTCTCAGCTCACTACCTGTTTTTAACTAAGTGGCCTTAGATTAGACTTCAATTCTACCTAGTCAATCATTGAAAGTTGCGCCTTTTTGAGTATCCATGTTTTTCCCTACATGTGCACTGAAGTCTTTAGGTAATACTGTAGAGTAGCTAGTGACTCCTAGAGAGTTCTTATAGATCTCTTGGTGGCCTACCTCACTAGCCTTCTTCTTGCATTGTTTCTTAAAGTTTGTGAATGGTCCACTCTCTGCAGATTTACAGCTGTGCCATGATATAAATGTATATTCATTGACTTGGATATTTTCTTGTATTCATCCCGACTTGAGCTTTTCAATCACCTTTTCACAGAGGTGCCTGGAGTGTTCCTTTGTCTTCATTGTGTAGGTTACGACACTGTACTTACTCACCAGTAGTTGACCCTGTCGCGCATTACCAAATTTAAGTTACGAAGCCTTAAACTGAGCAGCAGTATTTGTAAGGTTAAAAGTATGGTAGCTTAAAGAAAGTGTGCTTACCATTTGTGTGTTGAAGGCTTTGCTACGGGAACGAGGGTCTGTGTAGTGGGTGGGCACGGTGAGTCTGGGCACATGTAGAGCCGGTATAATGGCTAGTACGGGCTCCTCCGCACATGTTCAGTTTTACATGCCGGTGTCCTTGCAGCCTGGCCAGCACAGGATGGTGTAAGGTGCAAAGCAAGTCAGAGATGGGGATCCCCTATTGTGAATAAATTTAATTTACTGCAACTGGTGTGCTTGAGCTCAGCATAGTCATAGGCTGTCCAGTCTGGGGGGTGGCTTATGCACGTGACCGGCAGGGGTTTGAATTTAAATACAAAGGTGCTCTGAGCATGTTGCGGCGCATGGTGTGAACGTGCTAGTGTCTACCTGGACAGACACAAATTTAATTTACTGCAACTGGTGTGTTTGAGCTCAGCATAGCCGTGGGCCATCCAATCTGGGGGGGTTGGCATACGCACGCGACCGGCAGGGGGTTTGAGTTTAAATACAAAGTTGCTCAGGGTGTGTCGTGGCGTGTGGTGTGAACGTGCTAGTGTCTATCTGGATAGGTAGACGGGGTGGCAGATTGGCTGGATAATCTTGCCAGTTATATTTAAGGAGTTGCCGGCCAACAGAGGTCATCAGTGGACCTAAAGGCGAGGTAGGAGTAAGCACTGCTGAGCAATTGGAGGAGCTGTTGTGATTTTGGCAGCTTTGTAAATATTATTTTGTATATATAGTTATATATCTCCTAGTGATAATTTTTGGTGGAGGTATACATACTTATTTGGTGTTGGGATAGTTTTGATTTTGGGTTTGGTGCAATCGTTTTTTTTCTTTTTGTATATATACACACTTATTTTTTTTCTTGTGCATTTGTTTTTCTTTTTCTTTTTTCCTTTTTCCATTGGAGGAGCTTCTTGAACCCGAGCTAAAGAAAGAAGACTACCTTTATTTTGTGGTGTTTGTGCTTTGTAGTTTTTATGGGAGTGCACTGTTTTTGTAAATACACCATATTTTTCCTTTTTTTTTATTTTTATTTATTTTTGAAGGAGTGTCAGTGCTGAAGGACTGTGCCTCAAAGCCCACCTGACACTACTGCATTTTAGTTGTACAGCACTCTTGTAAATAAACTTGCACCATTCACCCTTCGATTTCTGTCTGTGTCTCATCTCTCGGCTATTCCTGTTCCGTTCATAAATTATCAGATGTCCAGAGTGTAAGCTGGGGCCACTTTCCCACTACACGGGATATCACAGGCCCTTCCCGATACAGGAGCATTTATAGTACAGTCAATTAAAACCCCAGACAGGTGGCCAGTATTGAACTAATGATGATACTTCTAAAACCAAATGGATGCACCAGAGATGACTCAATTCATTTTTATTGTTCCAAGAGGAAAATTTGTAAAACTTGCTGACAAACCTGAGAGACAATGATGTAACAATGAAAACACATCACAAAGAACAAAGGTTATCAAACTTACGTTGTGTACAAATAAATAAAATATAGCAGTAAACATATTACTTAGGGTGTAATATCAGATTCTGCATATTACATGTAAAAATTAAACCACAATTAAAACCTGACTAATGATAGATACAAATAACAACTGGTCAACCCATGATTTAAGCCTGTGAATGCTCACTAAAGTTAAGCTTAGAAGATTAGGAGCAGTTGGTATGACGGAGTATTTAGTGTGGTTGCGTTTTTTTCTTGGGGCCTTGGGCCTGTGACCTGATGGCAACAACAAATTGAGAATGAAGTGGGTGAGTTCTGTGTAACAGAATATGCTCTGCTATCAGACTGACCTCTTAAGACCTTGTTTTTTTACTGCTCCATTTTACAATTTGGTTTGTTCTGTTTTTGCTGCTGGCATTGAAACTTCCAAACCTTTCCAGGAGAACATACTGTAAGTCAAGACGGACTCAAAACAAGATTTAGTTGTGTCACATTAAAACGAGTGAACACTTATGCAATCAATTATTTTGTGCTTTATATTTGCTTTTTTAGACCTTTTTTCACTTTGACACTGAAGGTATTTTTTTCTGTTGATCAGTGTCAAAAGGCAAAACTAAATCAACTGTGATTTAATGTTGTATACCAATAAAATGTAATGTAAAAGTTCCAAGGGGGTGAATACTTTAAAGAGGCACTGTAAGTCTCCCCAAAAGAATCTTTTTGCTGAGTAAAGCCAGGCCTTGTTTTGATGGTGTTTTAGATTTTTTTCCATAGAGCATGTCACGCAAAAAAAGCAAGAAAAACCCCACAAATTATTAAAACTGATAACACTCTGAGGGGATTACACTATTTTTTTCAGAAGAAATAAAAAAAAAATGCAGTCTCTCCCAGGAGTAAATAAATGTCCGAGATATGATTTCTAAGGGAAAGTAATCTAATTTGGATACAGCCTTTGTCGCCTTTTCGTTTCATATGTAATAACAGCTTGAAACAATAATATAGCCTGACTGGCATAGTTTTTTTTTTTCCCTGAAACTCTTGGAATACAGAAAAAGGGTTCTAAACCCTCTGTGGATTTGCAGAAATGAATTTAGGTGTCAGAGGAAGACTACTATTTACTAAGTGTCAGAGTCAGTTGGCTTATTCTGCAGATATGTAGGAAGAGAAAGCCACATGAACACTCCTAGTCTTCTTTGCCAAAACTAAGGTACTCATGATCTGAGGAAGAGAAGGTCACTATATAATCCCTTATTATGACTAATACTTTTGAACCTGCATGTAAAGTAATTTCTTTTAAATAGTTAATTTGTCTGAGCAATAATGCCTTCTGTAATTTATTATGTTGCCAGAAAACAGGTTTGAACTATAAGAGGATTGTGATCAGGGACTCTGTGATGGTCTTCAATCTGGGAGCATAGTAAATGATGAAGGAAGCAAACAATCTAAAGGCTACATTTTTCTTCTTTTAAAAACTGTTTTATCTGATTCCATTATCAGATGATGAAATAATGATGGGTTTTTGATATTTTGGTGATCTGGCAATTTAATGCATCATTCTCATTGCAATGTTGGTTACATGGAATTTGATTGGGTGAACCTCACACAAATAAAATATCAATGTAAATAAAAAACATAAAGACAACATTAATTAGATAGATACTGTAGATAGATAGATTTGTCCCCAAGGGGAACGTTGGCTTTTTACAGAAGCTATTTAAATAAGATATAAGTACATAAATAGATAAAAAAATAAATATATATAAATATATATATATATATATATATATATATATATATATATATATATATATATATATATATATATATATTGTGATGGACGGCCAGCTACAGACTCCGGTCGCCATCCCCAGGCCGCCAGGAGGAGCCCTCCGGACAGCATGATCGTGCCCCGAGTTCCAGCAGGGCCTCATGGACTTTGTAGTTTGTATACACAGCCCTGCTGGATACCTTGGGGGCCACCGGGAGTCGCTGTAGGGGGGCTAGTGGGCTCTTATGTGCCCTATAACCCGGGAGTGCATCATCATCACGTGACAGGAAGGAACGACGTGCTCCCGGGCTGAAGAAAAGGATTGTTTACCCTGACCCAGAGGGAATAAGGACTTGTGGGTTTGGACGGGAACCACTTCCGGGTCAGGGGATATAAAAGGACTGTGGGAAAGCCCAGACACTGAGCTGAGCTGGGAGGTAGGAGGGCGAAGTGTCTGGGCGAGGAGGATTGGTATTTGTATTGAGAGAATAGTGTTTATATGAGTGTGGAGTTGAGGGTGTTTTGTGCACAGTGTAACAGTAAAATAAATAATTATTGTACATTCACCTGGTGTTCAGAGTGGTACCTGAGGGTTCAAGAGGTGGACCACGCCTCTATCTGCTACTATATATATATATATATATATATATATATACACACACACACTATGGCCTGAACACACACACTATGGCCTGAACACACACAGATTGACTAAAAAGGAAGAACATTTTAAAAACAAAGAAAAGAGAACTTTTGATTTAGTACTCTCAGTCACTGTGAGGCATTATGCAGGTGTATTGTTTTTGGTATAATGGAGCCCCAGTAACGTTCTGCTGAATAATTTGTTGGTGAAAAGTCCTCAGTGTTAGTTTGTCAGAAAGAGGATGTGTAGCATTGTTCATGATGGCACCCAGTTTTGTTTTAATTCTTTCCTTTGCTCCTGCATCCACGGGGTCTAGCATCCCATAACTGAGCCTGCCCTTTTAATTAGTTTATTGATTTAGTAGGTCTCTCTTGAAGTGATGCTACAATCCCAGCCCACCACAGCATTGAAAGTTACATTGGCTATCAGAGAGTTGTAAAGAATGTGAAGGATTTCACTTCCCACATTAAAGAAGAACAGCCTGCTCTGACCTTTCTTCTATAGTTCCTTTGTGTTCTAAGACCAGTCCAAGCCATCATTAATGTGTACCCCATGTACTATGTAAGAGTGGAACGCCTCTACATCCACTCCTTGAATAGTGACTGGACATAAAGGCTTTTAGGTGCGGTAAAAGTCAATAATCAATTTGTAGGTTTTGCTGATGTAAAGGTGCAGACAGAAACAAACTTCTCCACCTATCTCCTGTACTCTGCCTCATCCCATTTCTTCAGTTGTCTCCTTACTTAGTCTTTAGTTATGGATAGCCCATACTGATGGTCAGAGGTGCACTCGTCATTGGCTATTCTAGTTGATGTGGTAGGATCTGTTGGTGTAGTATTCATTACTCTTCAAAGTAAAGGTGGCATTTTGATTAGTGCCAGGCAATACGTTACCAAGTGCTGTGCACATTCATTTAAGAATAGCACCATTAAATAGAAATAAATACTGTTGACTTTCCTTTTCCTTAAAACAGTACTTCTTCTTCTTCTTTCGGCTGCTTTCATTAGGGGTTGTCACAGCGGATCATCTTCTTCCATATCTTTCTGTCCTCTGCATCTTGCTCTGTTACACCCATCACCTGCATGTCCTCTCTCATCACATCCATAAACCTTTGCTTAGGACTTCCTCTTTTCCTCTTCCCTGGCAGCTCTATCCTTAGCATCCTTCTCCCAGTATACCCAGCATCTCTCCTCTGCACATGTCCAAACCAACGCAATCTCACCTCTCTGATTTTGTCTCCCAACCGTCCAGCTTGAGCTGACCCTCTAATGTCCTCATTCCTAATCCTAACCATCCTCATCACACCCAGTGCAAATAGCATCTTTAACTCTGCTACCTCCAGCTCTGTCTCCTGCTTTCTGGTCAGTGCCACCGTCTCCAACCCATATAACATAGCTGGTCTCACTACCATCCTGTAAACCTTTCCTTTCACTCTTGCTGTTACCCGTCTGTCACAAATTACTCCTTACACTCTCCTCCACCCATTTCACCCTGCCTGCACTCTCTTTTTCACCTCTCTTCCACAATCCCCATTACTCTGTACTATTGATCCCAAGTATTTAAACTCATCCACCTTCGCCAACTCTACTCTCTCCATCCTCACCATTCCACTGACCTCCCTCTCATTTACACACATGTATTCTGTCTTGTTCCTACTGACCTTCATTCCCCTCCTCTCTAGAGCATATCTCCACCCTCCAGGGTCTCCTCAACCTGCTCCCTACTATCGCTACAGATCACAATGTCATCAGCAAACCTCATAGTCCACAGGGACTCCTGTTTAATCTCGTCTGTCAACCTGTCCATCAACATTGCAAATAAGAAAGGACTCAGGGCCAATCCCTGATGTAATCCCATCTCCAACTTGAATGCATCCGTCACTCCTACCGTAGACCTCGCCACTGTCACACTTCCCTCGTACATATCCTGTACAACTCTTACGTACTTCTCTGCTACTCCTGACTTCCTTATACAATACCACAGCTCCTCTCGAGGCACCCCGTCATATGCTTTCTCCACGTCCACAAAGACGCAAAGCAACTCCTTCTGGTCTTCTCTAAACTTCTCCATCAACATCCTCAGAGCAAACATTTAATCTGTGGTGCTCTTTCTCGGCATGAAACCATAATTTCTCTTACTTTCTTTTATGTGAGTCCTCTTTATGTAATGTGTCATATTCAACACTGTCCCACACAATTTTTTGTACATATAAAATACAACTAACAGATGCATTTAAGCACTCTAGCAGAGCTCAGGCAGGTTAAGTGATTTGCTCATGATGTGAGGTGAGAGCATGTAGTCCTTCAGTCTGACACCAGTGATTCAAATATCTGCTAATCTGTGTTTAGAGTGTGTCTGCTGCATCACCCTTTTATTTGAACTTAGTTTACAGTCCTCATGACCCTGTCATTAAAGAAGCTGATGCAGAAAGGGTGGATGGATAGGAAATGTCTATGTGTTACAATGCTTTCAGTCAATAATCAATATTTATGTATTATGCTGATAAGCATCACAGTAGTCCTTCCATAGCTGGGTTGCTGCAGTATCATAAACACCAGTGACGAATAGTGGGCTGTGAGTCTTGCATTGTTATAAACATGAGCACTGTTACATTGCTGATCTAGGGTTTTGGGTTCATATCCCATTCCTGGTTGTTTCCTGTGCACATTCCACTATTATTTGCATGTTTTATTTCCCTGGGTACTCTGATTTAGTTTCTCACAACATTCACCTAGTGAAATATATACAGTATATAAAAAAATTCTTTTTTATTTTCTAACACATGCATTTCTTAAGTAAAAAATGGAAGATTAGTGACATGATCAATCTGGCTTTGAAAGCTCAGACAAAACTCAACGATAACACCAGAGCTGTTTACTTACAGTTTATCTCTTTGTCCTATGTTGCCAAGCTTGCAAAATAGTTTTCCTCAGTGTCTTGAAACATGTGTCACAGAAATAGAAGTCTGTTCCTAAAATTCCTAAATAAAAGGTTTTGATTCACTTCCTGGTTAGACATTTATTGTGCAGGTAGTATTGATGAGGTGGCTTGGGTGCAGAATTTAAGCCAAAAGGATGCTGGTTCAATGTATGATCACTGAGTTTTTATTAGTCACTGAACAAACTCATGATCTAATTATAAAATTATGTGTAAACAATTACTGTATATATACATATTATCATCTCTCCCACTTTTGTTGTACCTCTGATTTTCTCATTTCCTGATCTGTCCTTATTTGACACTCCACACATCCATCCCAACTTTCTAATTTCTGCCACATCTAAACTCTTCTCTCGTGCTCTGTTTACTGCCCATGTCTCAGCTCCATACATCATTCCTGGTTTTAGTACTGTCTTAAAAACCTTATCTTTAACCTTCACCTTAATTGTTTGATCACACAATACTCCTGATACCTTCTTCCAATTGTTCCATCCACACTGCACTTTGCGAGTTTTCTCTGCATCTAATTTTTTATCTTGGGCTACCACTGATCCTTGATATTTATCTGTCTCTACTCTTTTCAATATCTGTTCTTGCAGGCTAACTTATGAATCCTGATCACAATTAAACTGTCTATTTACAATTTATCTTCAATTTTATATATTTTTAAACAGTTGGGCCTATATCGTAAACTTGACATAGACCTAAGCCAAATTTAAATGGTCAAGATATATACTGTACATAAGCACAGAAATGATGGCCCACAATCAAAGATAATTTGGGTTATCAATCACATTAAAAATCACACAATAAATCCATGTAGAACTGAACAAACAAGTTTGTTGTTTTAGAATCGTAGTCTCTGAGACTGACAAAATGAGGTGTGTGGTTGAAACCAATTTAAAGCACTACTGGAAGGATCACCCCAATTTTCATAGGAGTAGATTAGTATGCTGTTGTCTATTATATCAAATAAAACATTGAGATCTAACATGTAGCAAAGTGAGAGACCAGCAGAGTTTATATTCATTCTCAGATAGTTCACCCAATTATTTTTACTAATTTAGTCTCAGTGCTGTCATCAGATCTAAAACATGACTGCACCTTATCTATAACTAGGGGGCTCCGCCCCCTGCTCGCTTCGCTCGCCAACCCCTGGTGTTGGGAATGACAAAGAGCGTGATGTATGAATGAGATATAGAATAGTGTGACGGTGTAGATGATGCAAATAGAAAGCAAACAATAAAGTGTGTGGCACAGTGTAAAGGTTTATTGGAAAATTTCTTTGTACACGCCGTTTAAGTGTAAAAGGTAATTCCAGGTCAGAACTTGTAAGGTCAATGAAGATGGTCATTATCGTGATCAGAGTCAACTTTGTCAGAGCTTAGAAAGAGTTGTGTCTCTCCAGGAAGTAATGGAATGACTTGGGTATTTATGTTTTCCACATTAATATTTTTTGGACATAATATAGTGCGTTGTGTTAAAAGGGGCATTTGGTCTAATGAGATTGCTGTTCCAAATCTCTCTGTAACTAAGTCGTCGCAGATAAAGGCTTGAGGAATTGTAATAATATGTGGCTGAAGTCCATCTGTATTGGTGAGTGTACCATCTCTCAGTTGTAATAAGCAATTGTTATGATCTGGTTCTGGACATCGTATCTTTTTTACTAACTGTATCTTTTGAAAGCAATGCCAATTGTCTGCGTATTTTAAGGTGCACTGAACAATAGCTGAGTGCATGGCATCTGGAAGAATAGCTAATCACTGTTTAAAATCTCCTCCTCATAAAAGTACCTTTCCTCCAAATCGAATATTATTATTCATAAACGTTTGTAGAAGTTTATGAATGGTGTTGAGTAAGTGACTTCATGCCATTGAACATTCATCAATAAACAACATTTTTTCAAGACGGATGTCACGTGCAGTGCCACCGTTAATGTTCATAGTGGATACCGATTTGTAGGATCTAATGCAGTTGATAAAGATTTCACTTTTAGGTACATCGTCAGTTAGAATGTTCTGTAGATATTCAGTATATGAATGTAAAGAAGGCAGTCTAATTTGACCCTTTTGACAACAACGTCTAAATGTATTACTTGTATTGGCAGTTGTTTCTTCAGGGAAGTGAACTGAATGACAATGATTGCAAATGACATTCATTAATCCGAATGAATTTTCCCGGTGTATGTTTTGCTTGTGCTGTTTGAGAGGCGCATTGTTGCATATGTAGTATTTGGGACGTGTTGTTTTGGAGCTGTAATCGATTTGCCTGTGCTGTGTGAGACGCCCGTTGTAGCCTTCCTTGCCGTTAACGTATGTCTGAGACGGGAGGTGTTTCGTTTTGAATCCGTGCCTGTTGCGATGCAGCACTTTGATTGATAGTTTGCGTCATGTGGATCCAGGATGTAGATTTGTGCATATTTGCGTTGTTGATTTGTTTCAGGGTGCACTGTTCCAATGCGATGCAGTATTTGTGCACATATAGGAAAGCAGTATGGGCCATTGCCTTTTGGTGGCCTGATATTTACTAAAAGCAAATGAACTATTGTAGGATCTAACGCAGTTCATAAAGTTTTTACTTTTAGGTACATCGTTAGTTAGAAGCTTTAGTTGAGCTTTGCGTTTTTGGAGTCGAGACATTTTTTCTTTTAGAAATATGGATAAGTAATAAGGAGTATTGCACTCACTGTTAATATGGAGACTTTTCTGCGGTTGAACGGTTAGTAGTGCCTTATTGTAATGAGATCCACCTATGCCGCATAGCCGTCTATTTTGTTGTTTCTTTCGTGTTCGTGTGTTTGTTCCTGTTATCATTTCCTTTTCGTTTTGTACCCGTGACCGTGTATTCATGACTTGTTTCTTTCTCAGCATCCGAAATATGGATAAGTAATAAGGAGGGTCGCAGTCACTGTTAATATGTTTCCTTTTCTGCAGTTGAACGGTTAATAGAGCTTTATTGTAAGGAGATCCACCAATGCTGACACCTATGCTGTCTAGTGTGAAGGTGCTGACGTTCACTTTAGAATATGTGGCTTTGGGTGTGACTTCTTATGGATGTGGGGGGGGGGGGGGATTGTTGAGGATTGTTGTTGCGCGAGCGTCTTCTTTCTTTTTGTGTTCCTGTGTCTTGTTGAATCCCCCTCTTTGTGTGTGTCCCATCCCTCGCTTGTAGGGTCTGTGGGGTGGTTTTGTGTTCTTTTTTTTGTGTTCCATGGGCTTGTTGAATCCCCCTCTTGGTGTGTGTCCCGTCCGGTGCCTGTAGGGGGGGGGGGTGCCTTGCTGTTGTGCGTGAGCCTCTTTTTTTTTTTTTTTTTTTTTTTTTTTCGGGTCTAGTTTCGTGTGCAATGTGTTTCGTGCTTTTCCTGCGTTTGACTTTGCGCCTCATTTCTCCTTTTTGTATGTGCTCACTCCTTTTTTCTGTGGTCTTGTCCGCCACTCGCGGCCCCTCATCCGCCTTTGTCGCCCTCTTTTCTCCGCCTTTCTCCGACTCTCGCGGACTCTTTTTGCGCCTGCGCCTCTCGCGGCCCCTCATCCGCCTCTTCTCGCCCTCTTTTGTCTGCCTTTCTCGGCTCCTCAGCCGACTCTCGCGGACTCTTTTTGCGCCTGCGCAGTACGTCTTTTTGCAGCTACGGCCCATGGCCGGATGTGCCTGCGTCCATCATCCGGTTTAGCATTCTCGGTTAGTAATATGGATGTTGCTTTTGGTTAAGAAGACACTGTTTGGGTTAAAATCTGTTTTTTTAGGAGTGCTCCCAATTGGAGTAAGGTTAATTTTTTATAACAGAAGTACCTACTGTAGATTACTTATCTGCAATGCAGGATTAGGCAAAGCATATTTGAAGGCTATAAAAAATCTAATATAAAAAAAAAAATTAACAAAGCCATCAATCTTGTTAATAAATAATCTAGAGAATCAACAGCATGCGGTTGAATGTCACTGTAAAACACTCTTCAAAAGTACATTTTCATTTATTTTGAAGGGAAAACCAGTGGAATCTTAAAGAAGAATACTTGTAATATTTGACTCTGCAGATAAACTCTGTGCAATTCCAGATCAGGTGATTGTACTGATCAGAAAAATTCAACAGAGGTTTCTACTGTGTATTTAGTTTTATGTAATCACTGAATTTCTGCCATTTTTCCAAATAAGCTTCTTTTATTACAGTAAATCTGTAACTGGGCAGTTCTGATTAAACTGTTCTGGGTACACTTAAAAAGACAAAGAAACGCCATGATAGCTAGAGGGCAATTAATTATTTCATAAAGAGTGGAAAGTTACTGGATACCACAACGTTTTAAAGAAAAGATGGGTTAACAATTTTTAAAAAGTTTGAGGGAAGATGGTGGTTCTCAACACAACTGTAGATAGCAGTTCTTCTGAAATTACAGTGAACCATTTCTTCATCTACACTTGGCTCGGTTTTATAGCTTGGATAGATTCATTTTTAAATGACAATACCTGCATCTTCTGGGCAACCAGATGAAGGGTTTTTTTTAATAATAAAGCATTTGTACGAAATTAAATCTGGCATGAAGCTTTTCTAAATTACTGAATTGTTAGAACACAACTAACTGGTGTCAATTTCAAAAGAAGTAGGCAGAGAATTGTTACTTATCAGACAGGAGTAAGATATACTCTGGTTACTATTGTTCTAAGTCAAAAAAAGAAGAGTCAAAACTAGGAAAGCCTCTCAACTATTATATTTGCTTTTCCTTGAAGTGCGTTATACCAGACAAGTCATAATGTTCAGACGCTTTGCTCTTCTCATCACCTTCCTTTAAAGTGCAAACATCACAACCTGGACAGGTGCATGCTATGTTGTCCAACCTTATGCCACATCCATGGCCATGAAATGGCAGTGCCCATTGAACAATAAAATCTTACAGAATTGTTTTGAGTTCTGGGCACATTTTCCAACTTTTTCCCTTTTTCTAAACTTTAAACATTTGTTTTATTTTTTGAATTGTAACATTTTTGGCCATCGTACAATGTTTACATCATTGAGCATCTGCAGATAATATTTTTCCATGCCACAGGTGTCACTGCTACAATTATATTGATCTGTGATGTCAACTTATCCATCCATCCATCCATTATCCAATCCGCTATATCCTAACTACAGGGTCACAGGGGTCTGCTGGAGCCAATCCCAGCCAACACAGGATGCAAGGCAGGAAACAAACCCTGGGCAGGGAGCCAACCCACCGCAGGGCGCACACACACCCACACACCAAGCACACACTAGGGACAATTTAGGATCGCCAATTCACCTAACCTGCATGTCTTTGGACTGTGGGAGAACCGGAGTACCCGGAGGAAACCCACGCAGACACAGGGAGAACATGCAAACTCCACGCAGGGAGGACCCGGGAAGTGAACCTAACTGCGAGGCAGCAGCACTAACCACTGTGCCACCGTGCTGACCATGTCAAAGTTACCTTACTATAAATTTACAAGGCACACACATCTTTGTTAGCTAAAACCATGAATAGTAAGGGAAGAAGTCAATAAGCAACTTCAGAACATAAATCTAGAAAAAATAAATGAAATATATTTATTTTTTATTTTTGTTTGTGGCCTCTGGGATGAGTAGGAACCTTTTATTTTAAATGAAAAAGACTAAGTTTATGTCTTGGGAAAGTTTTTTACAGGGGCCTTTGTGGAACCTTTGTAATATGAAGAGCTGGTGAGGTTAATGCCATCCCAGAAGGGGCAACTACTTGCTCTTATTTGTTTCCTTTTTTGTTCTTTTTTTTTTTTCCACCCGTCAACCTACAAAGAGGTTATCATTTTACTGAAATTATTTCCCTTTGTTTTTGCTTGCTTGAACTCTTGTTTTGCTTTTCACCAAAATTTTGTTTATTAATTAGACGCTTAAATATGTCATATAAAAATGATCCAGTAGGAAAAAAGAAGAAATACTTTATTTTACCTCCCTCTAATTTTAGTTTACTGCAGAGTGACTATCTTAAATATGAAATCTCACTTTTATTTTTTTATGTACTTTTTTTTAACAAGTGCCATATATTCAAATGACCTTTCCTTAGGCTAGGTTGTGCCCATACTGACATAAAATTGTAATACAGTAATCCCTCCTCCATCGCGGGGGTTGCGCTCCAGCATCGTATGGTGGCATATCATGAAGGATGCACAAATCATTAAGAAGAAAAATGAATGTATCATCAGAAATCTATATAATTTTAAACAGACATATATTGAAAAAAGATATCCATCCATCCATTTTCCAACCCGCTGAATCCAAACACAGGGTCACATGGGGTCTGCTGGAGCCAATCCCAGCCAACACAGGGCACAAGGCAGGAACCAGTCCCGGGCAGGGTATGCTGACTGAAAAAAGTAAAATGATATACAGTAATCCCTCCTCCATCGCGGGGGTTGCGTTCCAGAGCCACCCGCGAAATAAGGAAATCCGCGAAGTAGAAACCATATGTTTATATGGTTATTTTTATATTGTCATGCTTGGGTCACAGATTTGCACAGAAACTCAGGAGGTTGTAGAGAGACAGGAACGTTATTCAAACACTGCAAACAAACATTTGTCTCTTTTTCAAAAGTTTAAACTGTGCTCCATGACAAGACAGAGATGACAGTTCTGTCTCACAATTAAAAGAATGCAAACATATCTTCCTTTTCAAAGGAGTGCGTGTCAGGAGCACAGAATGTCACATAGATAGAGAAAACAATCTCTAGCAAACAAATCAATAGGGTTGTTTGGCTTTTAAGTATGCGAAGCACCGCGGCACAAAGCTGTTGAAGGCGGCAACTCACACCCCCTCCGTCAGGAGCAGAGAGAGAGAGAGAGAGAGAGACAGAGAAAAACAAACATGCAAAAATCAATATGTGCCCTTTGAGCTTTTAAGTATGCGACGCACTGTGCAGCATTTCGCTTCACTAAGCAGCTGCACAGAAGGTAGCAACGTGAAGATAATCTTTCAGCATTTTTAGACGAGCGTCCGTATCGTCTAGGTGTGCGAACAGCCCCCCTGCTCACACCCCCTACGTCAGGATCAGAGAAAGCGCAAGAGAGAGAAAGAGAAAAGTAAGCTGGGTAGCTTCTCAGCCATCTGCCAATAGCGTCCCTTGTATGAAATCAACTGGGCAAACCAACTGAGGAAGCATGTACCAGAAATTAAAAGACCCATTGTCCTCAGAAATCCGTGAACCAGCAAAAAATCCGCGATATATATTTAAATATGCTTACATATAAAATCTGCGATAGAGTGAAGCCACGAAAGGCGAAGCACGATATAGCGAGGGATCACTTAAAATATTTAAGTATATATCTCCATACTAAAGGTTCATTATAATAACCATTAGGGACCATTAGTATCCAGCAGGGGGTACTAGCTCCCTTGTTGGAATGAGTTCTTTTGTAATTGCGGCGTGTTACATAACCCGAATCTATATAAATATGATATAAAAAGGCGATACCCCTCCCTTACTGATACGGCAGTAAGAAATCACATAGGAGAAATAACTAAGCTTTCTTTAATGGCGGTTTATGCTGCATAACGGATGAAGTAAGCCATGACAATAACCCAGTTCAGGAGTGGGGACCCGATGTACAGAGTCTGCCATTTTCATTGCTGCGTTAGAAGGATTTTCCGGATCGGATGACATTATCTCCAATCCGTCCGTCAGCTTCAAAGGTGTCCCGGGCAATGTTCCAAGGCTTTATACTCTTTCTTCATGTGCAGGCCCCCACTTAGGTGAATCATGCCATTCCAAACAAGGCAAAGAGGACAGCTTCATGCTGATTTTGACACGCAGAAATAGTATACAATGGTCATCAGTCTAACTGGCCATTTCGCAGTTGTCCTTAACTTGTCTTGTCTTAAAATGCTTGTCTAGCAATTCTTATATAGTGAACTCCTGTGTACTAAATTTGGCTTTGTGTTAGCTGTACATGTGAGTAGAAAGAAAAGTACATTTACTGTATAAAATATTTTTTGTACAGAGCACAGTGACATATTAAACATATACACTTATTACAACTGCATAAAACATCTTGGTTAACAATGTTACTTCAAGTTAATGAATGTGTCATAAAGGTACAGTAGGTGATAATGACAGTGCTCTTTTCAATTATTTCTTTTACTTTGCTCATAGCAATTTCTTCATTTTTTACATTACCCTATTTGGCTTGCTATCCCTTATAGTTCTTATATAGTCATATACATCTGTTAATGCATCATACCATCCTGGATGTAGACAATCTCTTCTATAAAATGCCAAACTAGCCCAGTGGTCAGCTAGATCAATATTTACTAGAGCGCCAAGTACAGTATTAAGCCTATAATAGGGGCCAAAGTGTCAGTGACACTTTTGTTAATTGGGAGTGGTCCAAAAAAAGCAATTTGCTGATCATTTTAGCTGAGTTTATTGTATAACAATTAAAATGTTTAATGTCCTATATTGTAATGAGTTGATGTTGTACCATTGTGCATACAGTGGTGTTTTGGAAAGATTTCAGGAGATTTATAGTCCGCCACTCCAGAAACATAGGAAGAAAGGAATCGTGAAATAAGCAATTTCCCTGAGCAATTAATTTTAGCTGGTGATGATGGTGGAGACAACAATAACGCAGTGTTTGTGCCCACAAGCGGGGAGAGAGGAGAAATCATATCTTAGGTTTTACTAAACCCAGTTGGTGAATTTGAAAGGATAATAGTGGGTACAGAGATCTGTGAATATGGTTGTCATTAGATTAGAAGCCTTTATTGTCATTATACCATGAAAAACAAAATTACAGAACAACTACTCCTACAGATGCAACAAAAACAAAAAGAAAACAGTCAGTCATTTATATCTCAACTTTAAAGTACTACATATAAAACTGCTAAATAAAAAGAATGCATAAAAAATGCCAATAGGTAATAATGCAGTATCACTGAGCAACAAGTGTGGTATTACTAAGCCAGATATATTATTGATCATGCGGGTATTGCACAATGAATTACCAATTATATGAATTTTACACAAAGAATACTAATAACGCAAAACATTGCACATGGAACAAATAAAATAATGTTGCACTAGACTGTGGTTTTTACACTGAGGATTACTGCATATCCAAATAAAAGGTGAGCAGGTAGAGAGAAGGAGAGAGAAAACAGGGAGGGATCGAGACAGAGAGACAGAGGGAGATGGTCAGTGCATGCTGAGATTCAATGTAGTTATGGATCTGGGGAAGAAACTGCTCGTCCTTGATTTGATGGACCTGTAGCGCATACCAGAGGGCAATAGGTCAAACAGGTGAAAACCAGGATGTGAGAGATCCTTCAAAATGTTCTTTCCCTGCCAAGGCAACGATAAATATACAAGTCTTGTAGGGAAGGCAGAGAGCAGCTGACAATCTTCTGTGCTGCATTGATGACATGCTGAAGCCCCCTCCTGTCTGCTGCAGTGCAGCTTCTGCACCACTCTGCAATACAGTATGTCAGCACACTCTCTGTGGAGGAGCAGTAAAAGTTCACCAGCAGCGTTTGATCTAGATTATTCTTCCTAAGCAGTCTCAGGAAGAGAAGTCACTACTGTGCCTTTTTAATGCCTGCTTTGGTGTTTGCAGTCCAAGACAGGTCAGCAGAGATGAAGGTACCTAAGAATTTTAAGGCTGGGACCCTCTCCACACAATCTCTGTTGATATGGATTCAGGTCTACAGTGTTTTTTCTGAAGTCAAAGATGATTTCCTTCATTTTTGTGGTTTTCAGTGCTGGGTTATTTGCTGACCTCCAAGGTGGCAATTTCAGGATCTCCTCTCTGTAGGCAGACTCGTTCCCCTCTAAGATGAGTCCAACCACTGTAGTGTCATCAACAAATGTATTATTAGGACATTATTAGGGTGAGCTGGACTGCTGTCATGGATGTATTAGGCAAACAGCAATGGATTTAGCACACAGCCTAGTGGAGAACTGATACTGCGTGAGCGAATTAAGAAAAACTGGGGGCCGAGTTTCAATGTTAAGAACATTCATTATCCAGGCGCAGAAGAGTGGAAGGAATCCTAGGTTAGTCGGTTTACTGACTGGAATATCCAGAATAATAGTATTAAAAGCTGAGCTAAAGTCAAACTCCTCACATAGCTTCCTTGGTGTTCCAAGTGGCTCAGTGCAGTATGGAGAGCTATGGCTATGGCATCATCAGTGGACCGGTTTGCTCTGTAAGGAAACTGGTGTGTGTCTAAAGTGGGAGGGAGACAGACTTTGATGTATTGTGAAACCACCCTTTCGAAACACTTCATAAAGAGAGATATACAGAAAGTGCTATTGGTGATGGTCATTGAGGCTGTCAGTGTCTGATTTCTTGGGTACAGGTATTATGGTCATTGACTTCAGACAGGGTGGAATGAAGGCTTGTCTTAGGGAGTGATTAAAGATGCTGGTTGAAATGTGTGAGAGCTGATCAGCACATGCTTTTAGCACCTTCCCATGTATCCCGTTGGGACCAGCATCCTTCCTCAGGTTCTCTGACTTTAGCACCCGCCTCACTTTATGCTCCTTTAAAGTAAAAGTCTGGGCGCTAGAGTCTAAAGGGGGCCGAGAGAATGAGACTGGGTGTTGATGTACCATCTCAAAACACACAAAGAAGCAATTCAGCTCCTCTGCCAACAAGGACCCACAAGTGCTCAGATGTTGTATCATGGTCCGTGTAGTTGGTAATGCCCTGTATTCCCTGCTACACAAGCCAAGGACTTCTATCCTCTTCTTATAGATCACCTTAACTTTTTTTATTCCTCTCTTAACTTCAACTCTAGCAGCACTATACAAAGCACTGTCACCTGATTTGAAGACTGAGTCTCGGTCTTTGAAGAGGGACCTGACCAGGGTTTCTGATTGGGTAAGACACAGGTACGCTTCACTACAGTGACAATATCAGCACAGTATTTGATACAAGACAGAACTGAACTCTGTATTGGGCCAAGTTCTGATGTTCAAATGTATCTCAAACAGAGTGTGCAAAACAGTCCTGTAGTCGAGAGAGTACATCCTCAGGCCATATTTTAACAAACTTTATGTATGGCCTTGTTTTTCTCCTAAGAGGGGTATATGCTGGAATGAGGAGCAGAGAGAGGTGGTCTAACAGGCCTAGGGGTGCATCTCTTTGCTTCTGTCCCCATAGTGCCTTCCATGGCCTGCTAGCTGTACTGCTGGATCCAGAATCATCAGGTGAAACCAGATTTCAGTTATTATCATTATACAGCAGTCACAAACGTAATGATTTCTAGCAATTAACAGTTCCAGTTCGTCCATTTTCTGAGTCATGGATCTTGCACTGGTAAGAAGCATACTCAGTAAATGTGGTTGTTTCCTAAGCCTCTTCTGCTTCCTCTCCCTCTGGCGTCTGCTGGACCTGACAACAATCCACAACGATCCTGGTGGTTTCTCTGCAATGAAAATTTTCTGTGATAGGAAGTTTTAGTTGAAAACTAATATCCAGTAAAGTCTGGCGGCTATAGCAGCGATTTCCACAACTGTACCAAAGATATTAAACCAACATGCTACGCAAAACAAAAAAGAGAGCCACTGTGTTCATACATGTTTTCATTGTATTAAACTATATGAAATTTGCTGAGACAATGTTTTTAATTATGATGACAAAATAATAAAATAGCTGAAATGAAACATTGGGACAATGACAAATAACAGTAATGATTGGCTCAGCATATTCAGCATGCCTGACAACAGTTAATCTTAAACAAGTGTATTGCAAAAAATGGTATCCAGAAAAGCATAATTCCTTTTCCTTTATTGAAATAGCAGAAACATTCAGTCTCTTTAAATGTGCATAATGGTATGCAGAGATGACACTAGATTTTAAGGCTGAGAATTTCTGAGCCACGTGTAAAGCACTGTCACATCTCTACTCTACACTGCACTCTCAACCACATGAGCAAATGTCCAAGAAGCAGGGGTATTACTAAAGCAATGCTAGCAGTATTCTTCTTATAAAATGAATGTGTGACATTCAGGCATTCACTTACCTTCTTCATCTTTATGGCAGTTATAAGTAGCAATTGAAAAAGACATTTGCAGGAGCAGCTCATCAGGCTAAATTTTCATGTACCTGTCTGGTAATGCAGGAGGAAATTATCAAAAGGAACAAAGAAATAGTACAGTAAGTATCCCGACATCAGTGAAGATCCATGCAGTGTCATCTGAACAGGTGTCACAGAAATGCCAAAAGTTTGCTAATTGGTATTCATTTTTAAAAGTGTGGAAGGGAAATATAAACTCAATTAAGAGCAGAAAATGAAAGCAAAAACTACCAGGACAGGGTTTAATTTGAATTTAAACCTCAATGGGTTTAATGCAAATAAGAGAAGGAAGTTAAAATAAAACAAGTGAAAATAAGTAGGGCCCAAGTATTTAATGTAAACTTGTTAAGATCTCTGGTAAATGTTTGCTGGCCCTCAGTAGAAGAAACAAGGCAAAATTATATAAGAAATTAAAGAAATGGTTCAGGAAGTGAGGAATGGCTGAAATCTTATAGACCAGCGCTCATATATGAGGGGGAGTCAAGCTAAAGTTAGAAAATGGAATGAACCTTAACAAAACCTATAATGCCATTTCTCAATGTAGTCTCCAACCTCCCCAATGCACTTGTGCCACCTACCTGGAAGTGCATAGATTCCAGCAGAATAAAAGGTTTTGCCTTGTCCTCGCAACCACTCGTACACCACTTTAATGTCGAACACTACATGCCGAGGGGTAGTACAGTCACTAGTGCAAGTTACTGTGACTTGCTGGAGACCAATGTGAAGCCTGTTATTCGATCCAAGTGTCGGGGAATGCTGTCTCAAGGAGTCCTTTTGTTGCAAGACAATTCCCACCTACCCACACACTGCTAAGAACACCAAGGCTTGTCTGGAGAAACTGAGGTTTGAGGTATTGCCACATCCTCCTTATTCACCAGATTTGGCACCATGTGATTTCCACCTTTTTGGACCACTAAGAAAACATCTGCTTGGTTGTCGATTCAAGACAGATAACGACATGAAGAAAGCGGTGCACGAGTGGTTGTGAGGACAAGTCAAAACCTTTTATTTATATATAAAGTGTCCCAGAATTACTCCTAGGAATTACAGGACTCCTAGGAAATACAATCTGACTTGTATAAGAATTTGAGGTAGGACATGAGAAGTGGGCGGCACGGTGGCACAGTGGTAGCGCTGTTGCCTCGCAGTTAGGAGACCCGGGTTCGCTTCCCGGGCCCACCCTGCGTGGAGTTTGCATGTTCTCCCCGTGTCTGCGTGGGTTTCCTCCGGGTGCTCCGGTTTCCTCCCACATTCCAAAGACATGCTGGTTAGGTGGATTGGCAATTCTAAATTGGCCCTAGTGTGTGCTTGGTGTGTGGGTGTGTTTGTGTGTGTCCTGCGGTGGATTGGCACCCTGCCCGGGATTGGTTCCCTGCCTTGTGCCCTGTGTTGGCTGGGATTGGCTCCAGCAGACCCCCGTGACCCTGTGTTCGGATTCAGCGGGTTGGAAAATGGATGGATGGATGGATGGATGGACATGAGAAGTAGTTATGAAGTGTCCTAATCCCAGTCCTAGCGAGTGGTAGGAAGCCACATCTGAGAATGAAAGAGGTCATGATGTTACATCACCCCTTGTCTCAAATTGCCACTCATGATGATGTTTTCTAGTTTTTTGATACTAATGCTAAGGCTTCACCTCAAAGATGATGATGATGATAATAATAATAATAATACTAGTAAGAAAAGAAGAAGTAGAAAGAAAACATAACGTCGGATACTGCACTAAGCTGCTTGTAATTGTTGCCACTTGACACAACGGCATTAAGAATAATTCTGTAACAAGCAACAGAATGTAAAGTCTGAGACATGCACATTGAATGAGATTTATGCCCGATAACGGGCATGTCTATTTAACAATGAATGATCCACAGCCATACTTTCTGTACTGTATCTACGGGAAGCACTTCGTAAAGCAACAATTTCTGAATAGCTATGGCTGCAAGTCACATTCATTCTTCCAGTGTTCCCAGACTTTCACAGTTGTGAGCCATGTTCCTCTATGTGAACCTAGTTAGGGATCTTGCCTTCTTAAACCATCATGGGCTTGTAAAACATAACATGAATGTGCCAGAAGTTCTTGGAATGCAAAGCTTAGCATACCAGAGTGATGTTTCACTGTCTATCACCCATCCAGCCCTACCTATCGTCAGAGTATTATGCTGACTACTAAATTACTAAATTATGTGTTGATATTGTGAAAATGCTTGCTATTCAAATATGCATGCTCATCCACACTTGGGGCAATGATATTTATGTATGTGCATGCCAATTTGCATGAGTGCAGCCTGCTTTAATATTAACCCACATGGAGTTGTGTGGAAATGTATAAATCTCTTTATTATCTCATGCGTTATAATGGTGTTTGATGTTTAGTGTAAAACTTCTTGAAATGGTTGGTTGTGACATACACAAATCATTTGCATTTTCCCTTTGGCCAAAAAAGTAATGTCATCAACACTTTCATTCTGACTATATCACATAGGTTTTTTGTTTAGATGGACTGACCATGTAAAAAACAAGATTTATTACAAATATAATTTAACTCCGTCAAATCAATACTTTTCTACAAGTTTATTGTTGTCCAGCATTTCCAAAACATTCAGCCTTTTGCAGGATGTACTTGTCGATCTCTGCCTGAATGGCATCTTCTAGCAGTTCCTAACAAGTTAGGAGAGCTCAGAAACTCTCCAAAATCCAGGTGAAGTTAGGAGTATGCTAAATCTGGAAAAAGGATCAAATGCATTTACTCCTACTGCTAAGAGTAGGACAATATATGCTTCACTCTTGAGATTTTTGAGGCAGTTTTTTACTCTGAGATGCATAATAAATACAAGCATTGTTTAAATATGTAATCAGTTTAACTTGAGTAGCTTCAGGTAATACAGGGACATTTGCCATTTCCTGTAACTATAAAAGAGAAGTTAGACAATAAGATGTAAAGTATGGCTGGTATATGTCAAAGCAGGGCTGGTGCAGAAGTGAAGAAATGACACGATCGCCTCAGGTAACACGTTAGTCAATATGAAGTAATTATACTAAAATTAATTAATGTTAATTATGAACTTTAAGAATTACATACACAACTATTCCTTACTATTTTCGTCATTACTGGTAGTATTTACTTCATATCTTTACAGTGTGCTGAGATACTTAAGGAAGATTATTCATGCCAAAATTAAATGTAATCTAATGTGTTAACTATGTTGAAATGTGATGTGTATGCAAGTGGGACATTTGATTTTGGTACCATCTTTAAAAATTGATGCATGATTTCGTAAAAATCAAAACCGCAAATATGCATTTCATGTCTGTGCTTAATATCGGGGTTCATTATGCCATATTGTAAAATTTTGTTAAATTCTGCAATGTTATTAAGATGCCAATTACATGTAAAATGTCTGTTAAATGCCTCTTGTGTTCACAACATGTGTGTTTAGTTAAGGGGGCTTGAACAGAGTTTCATAGTTCCAAGGTACAGATCTGTGCAAGATGAGTGAAACAGATGAGCTTCATTTTGAAGTCAATTTCACAAGTGTAAAACTGAATAAAAAAAGAAATATATTTTTGGTGGATGAAGAATATTCACATTTTTATTGTATTTAATATACAGTACATTTTAAGTGTTTTATTGTTTTAGAGTTAATCATTTTGTTCATTGTTACGAAAATGCAATGTATTGTGGCAGTATTGTATTGTGAAGCATGCATTGCAATACATATTGTACATGGATTTAGTGTTTTGACTCATGATTAGATAAAGATATTGGGGGAGTCTCAGCTGGCATTATTTAAAGTGCTGGTCCGGTGCCATCCATTGTATTCACACATGAAACTCCACTGAGTCACCTGATAGAGAGGACATAACACATTTTAGAAAGCCCAGTGTTTCTCTTTTGTTCTTTTTCTGTGTCTGTAAAGGGCTTGTGAGAGGTTTCAGCCCAGACACAACCACACAGACATCAACTCTTCATAATAACACACGCCTTTTATTTCTCCACAAATAAAGTCCCACACAGCACAGTGCTTCCCGCACCAAACACCCTTACTCGGGCCTTCACTTGTCCGTGGGCCGCCTTTCATCTCCTCACGGGAGCTTCATCCTGCTCCCACTCCCGACTCTAGCTCTCCGATTGTATGGGAGGCGGCCCCTTTTATCTCCACCCGGATGTGTTCCAGGTGCTAGATGACGTCCTTCCAGCAGCACTTCCAGGTGTGGCGGAAGTGCATGTTTCCCAGGCTCCACGATGCTCGGGGCACTCCCTGGCGGTGGCCACAGGCCCCAGTGGGCTTGAGCCTCCTTGCTCCTTTCCTGTGGTCCCCTCAACATCCAGGGCGGTTGCCCCCTCGTGGCCCAGGGGCGTATAAGCCACCTCCCGGTCCTTCCAGGCGTCCTGTGACCCCCAGCCTCCTGTGACAGACTACAGAACTCTGTTCTCTGTTTTCTGAAAGAATGATTGAGTCTTTTAAAATATCAGGTTTGTTTTTTCATTTCTTTTTTTAGGTTTATAGGCTGTGAAGTGGCAGGTAGAATGTTCACTGTCTCAAGACACCACTAAATGTCTTTGTTCATGGAAATTTCAAACAAACAACAAACAATAATACAGGTTTTTCAGTTTATGAATACAACAAATTCTGCATACTTGCATGTCCAACCAACATGCAACATTCTGCCACTGTATCAGCATTTGACACCTGCACATGGGCAACTACACCATGAAATGTCGATGACAACAAGTACAATAGTCCAAAACAGTGACCTTAAACAAATGCAATCAAAAATATATAAATATCAGCAACAAAAATGAAATACAAAGGAACAGAGCAGTTAAAAATGCCTGAAACATATAAAAACATTCTTAAACTACTGGAAGTATTTATTTCATAACTTCACAGTGTGCTGAGATACTTAAGGAAGATTATTCATGCCTAAATTAAATGTAATACAATGTGTTAACTATGTTGCAATACGATACGTATTCAAGTGGGACATTTGATTTTGGCACTGTTTTATTGATCAAGTGCTTTTCGCTGGCAATTTTATTGCCAGTTTAAAATTCAATACAAAAGTGTATTGCATTTTTATTCATGTTCATAGATTGCATGTCATAACTGAAAACAAAGCAGACATACTGCTTTTTGCTTAGCGATAGCTCTGCATTTGTTGGATTTTGATTCAAGACCACACTTTAATTGTGCCAAAACTAAAAGTAATCAAATGACCAATCAGTGTCAAAAGGTGGGGCAAGGGGCATCAACAGTTGGGGAAAGAGACATTCCACTTCTAAACGATAATGTATTCTGGTGGAGAGCATAAGTTTGCTCAATATGGACTGCTGAGTAATACTGAAACGGCGAAAATTATGTCTTAGGTCTGGCTGAAAAAGTTTACGCTTATATTAAGTTGTCTAAAGTTGATTTATTTTTGTACATGCTAAATTGGGCAGTGCAGTACATTTTTGAGGTGTGGGTTTGTCAGTGGTTTCAACTTGATACTGAATATAATGAAACATTTCTTATCATGCTTATCTTATCATTAGCTTGGTTTCTTCATAGCTTTTTATTGATAGCCTCTGTGATAAACAGATACTATATAGTTTTCTGTTATGTTTGACATGCAACAGAATTAAATCGTCATTTAGATTGCCAGCTTCTACCCATTCAATGAGACAGCGGATCCCCAGTTTATCAACTCCACGTTCACCTTCTTTCCAAGTACAATACACTCGTGATTGGAATGTCTTCCCCCACCCCAACTGTTGATGCCCCTTGCCCCACCATTTGATGCTGATTGGAATTTATATGTGGCACGATAAAATTGTGGCCTCAAATCGAAATGAAATATGCACAGAGGTACCACTATGCAAAATGCAATATTTATGACACGCGATCTATGGACATGAATTAAAATGCAATGCGCTTTTGAATTGCATTTTATGCTGACATGAAAAATGTAAATCGTAGTGAAAAAACGATCGATCATTTAGTTAATATGTTTGTAATTATAACAAATTAAATAGCCCACATAGCCCACATAATTTCAAAGTAATTTACACATTTGATTCCATTTAGTTTTAGCACCAATAATCTTCCATAGTTAGTGAGTCAGTCAGATTAATTTATTAATTTTAGGTCTGTCTTTCTGTTGGGAGTGTATGGAGCAGCCTCTCACTTAGAGTTTTGATGACATTTTTGAAATAAGACAAGCTGCCCTTCTGCTGTTTGTTTCTCCTTTTATGTCTCCCATTAGGGGATGTCTGGAAAGGGTGACAAAGTTGTTCCTACAGTGACATTCAGGAGCAGTACTCAGTTCCTCAGACTTCTGTTTACTCTCACAAAATAGTTGGCTTTCCTGGTTCCTTCCTAGAGGAAGAGGAGAACAGCTCTGAGGCATCCAGAGCTCACAAACAACCTTCCCAATGGTCGCCTCTGCCTTGATGGTTTAGCACAGCGGTTCTCAAAAGTAACAAAAAAGGGGGAGCGAATGTTGCCATATGTGGCGTAATTTCACTATTCGTAGGAAAATTTTAAACTTGTAGTGGTTTATCGGCAGCAAAAAATATAGGAATAAATTTTATTAGGGTTTCAAAAAAAACTTTAGGGGGACGTGATTAAAACTGTTATGAAAACTCAGGTCGCAAATACTTAAAGGTTAAGAAACGCTGGTTTAGCAGAAGTAGACATAGGAAACTGTGACAATACAATATGTGTACTTTTTAATAATGTACCATTCATGTGAAAAAGCTTAGAAATTGGTTGCTATGAAGTTCCATCCATTCATTATATGAAGCATTTTTTTGCTTTTCAGGCTTAGTGAAAGCCAGAACCCATCTTACAACATGGAATGTACGGCTGTTTTGGATTCCCACAGTTGAAACGTCAGTGTATAGTTGATTGACATTTTCAAATTGTCCTAGTCTGAATCTGTGAGGATGAGTGTGCATGGGTGCACCCAGTATGACACTGGCATCCCATCACAGTTGGTTACTGCAGTGCACCTGTTTCTGTCATGATAAGCTCTGTCCTCTATGATCCTGAAATCAAAAAAAAAAAAAAAATAGATGGATTGTATCTCAGGAGATATTAAAACGTTTGCTCATTATAAGAGCTTGTTCAAAACTTTTATTGTATCACTTTATTAAAGAAGACATTTTAACAGATTTTAGAGGTTGCTGTATATTCCTAGTTGTTAATAAATATACAAATCATATTAATACAGTAATCCCTCCTCCATCGCGGGGGTTGCGTTCCAGAGCCACCCGCGAAATAAGAAAATCCGCGAAGTAGAAACCATATGTTTATATGGTTATTTTTATATTGTCATGCTTGGGTCACAGATTTGCGCAGAAACACAGGAGGTTGTAGAGAGACAGGAACGTTATTCAAACACTGCAAACAAACATTTGTCTCTTTTTCAAAAGTTTAAACTGTGCTCCATGACAAGACAGAGATGACAGTTCCGTCTCAGAATTAAAAGAATGCAAACATATCTTCCTCTTCAAAGGAGTGCGAGTCAGGAGCAGAGCATGTCAGAGAGAGAGAGAGAGAGACAAAAGCAAACAAATCAATAGGGCTGTTTGGCTTTTAAGTATGTGAAGCACCGCGGCACAAAGCTGTTGAAGGCGGCAGTTCACACCCCCTCTGTCAGGAGCAGAGAGAGAGAGAGAGAGAGAGAGAGACAGATAAAAACAAACAGTGAAAAATCAATACGTGCCCTTTGAGCTTTTAAGTATGCGAAGCACCGTGCAGCATGTCGCTTCAGGAAGCAGCTTGCACAGAAGGTAGCAATGTGAAGATAATCTTTCAGCATTTTTAGACGAGCGTCCGTATCGTCTAGGTGTGCGAACAGCCCCCCTGCTCACACCCCCTACGTCAGGATCAGAGAAAGCGCAAGAGAGAGAAAGAGAAAAGTAAGTTGGGTAGCTTCTCAGCCATCTGCCAATAGCGTCCCTTGTATGAAATCAACTGGGCAAACCAACTGAGGAAGCATGTACCAGAAATTAAAAGATCCATTGTCCGCAGAAATCCGCGAACCAGCAAAAAATCCGCGATATATATTTAAATATGGTTACATATAAAATCCGCGATGGAGTGAAGCCGCGAAAGGCGAAGCACGATATAGCGAGGGATTACTGTATATATTTTCTTCACTGCCTTTTTGTATTTAGATCTGCCTTACATTCCAACAGAAAAAGAAAAAATAGCTAATTGCGCATTCTACTTTTGTGTATATACTTTTTTCATTAAAAAATGAATAAAACAGGAAAGTTTAAATAAATTCTGTCATTACTGACATGCTCAAATGAAATTCTACAAAACCCCAACTGTTTAATTCTAGTATTGATTATTTCTGAGGAGTTTATTATTTTTTCAACAATCCAATACTTCTTAAATTTAAACTTTTTATTTTATATTTCTTTGGCAATATTTTGATAAATAAATTACTGTACTGATCTCATTCTGACAGGATCGAAAAGAAAAAAAATACAGCAGGATAAAGAAAGTCATTGTCATTGTTATGGCCCTGAGAGACGCCATCAACTGACCAAAAAAAGCCTCCTATTCCACCTTCTTAGCTGTCCCTTGAACCATCCAGAAATCCCTGCCTCTATTCCCCGCCCCTCTGTTTAGGGTGACGCCCCTTTTCTTCCCTTTACTGTCAATCACATCCCTAACATCAGTCCTCAGTGCTGTTCTCCACCCTCCCCACTAGACCTAACAGTCAGTTTCCCTCCAGGCTTCAACCCGGCTGGGACGCTACAATATTGTTATATGTTAGTATTATTTTTATTAAGTTTACAATAAAATCTAATATAATTGAGTTGTTCCCCCTTTGGCACTTTATGGCAGATTACAAAGTATTTTCTTGTGAAAAAGGTTTGGTTTCAGTACAAACCATCTGTGCACATTTAACTTAATGGATATTGGTACTAATTGTAAGATAATACTCATATACTATAGATTATATTAAATTACAAGAGCTCAGTTAACTGTGCAAATACTGCTACAGGCATCATTTAATATGGTTGTTAATTAAATAGATTTGCAGATAAGTTTGCGTTACTGGAAATGCTTGAATTGCCTATACTTTTTTCAGTTCCCCTTCTTTGTATGACAGCCCAGATATATTAATTATTGCATACACATTTATATTTTAAACATATACAGTAATTATAACTTTTTCATTACATCTTTAAAACTGGAATTACATATTTCCTCTTCCAACGCACCATGCACTACTGCATATCTACTGTAGTATGAAAATGAAAATTGTGACCAGTCCTACCTGAGAGAAGGGCCTGTCCTTGATGTTAACAAAAATAGAAAGAAAATCCCATTATTAAATATTAATTAGAAGTTATCATAATTTTTTGACAATTAATAATAATAATAATAATAATGGTGAAGATATAATTTTTTTTTACAAATAATAATAATGGTGGTGTAGTAGGTAGCATGGCTGCCTCACAGACCTACAATTCGAATTCCTCACCCAGATCCATCATACTAATGTGTGCGCTTTCTGGCTTCATCTGGAATACAACAACAACAACAACATTTATTTATATAGCACATTTTCATACAAATAATGTAGCTCAAAGTGCTTTACATGATGAAGAAAGAGAGAAAAAAACAGACAAAATAAGAATTAAAATAAGAGAACACTAATTATCATAGAATAAAAGTAAGGACCGATGGCCAGGGAGGACAGTAAAAACAAATAAAAACTCCAGACGGCTGGAGAGAAAAATAAAATCTGCAGGAGTTCCAGGCCACGAGACCACCCAGCCCCCTCTAGGCATTCTACCTAACATAAATGACATCAATCAGTCCTCATTGTATTCAAGGTTCTCATGGAAGGACGGTCACGTGGACTCCTGGTCTTTAATCCATAAATGTAGGGACATCACGGTGCTTTGATTAGGTGGTGGTGGCGCAGATCAAAACCGGAAAAAGAACAGAAGAGAGAGTAGGGGTTAGTACGGATTTTGGAGCCACCATGAATAATAATGATAATTAATTGAATATACAGAGCATCAGGATTAAACTAAAATGAAGCTATGAGAAAGCCATGTTAAAGTAATATGTTTTCAGCAGTGTTTTAAAGTGCTCCACTGTATTAGCCTGGCAAATTCCTATTGGCAAGCTATTCCAGATTTTAGGTGCATAACAGTAGAAGGCTGCCTCACCACTTCTTTTAAGTTTAGCTCTTGGAATTCTAAGCAGACACTCATTTGAAGATCTGAGGTTACGATTTGGAGTGTATAGTGTCAGACATTCTGAAATATAAAATGGAGCGAGATTATTTAAGGCTTTATAAACCATAAGTAGTATTTTAAAGTCAATTCTAAATGACACAGGTAACCAATGTAGTGACATCAAAACTGGAGAAATGTGCTTGGATTTTCTTTTCCTAGTTAAGATTCTAGCAGCTGCATTCTGCACTAGTTGCAATTGATTTATGTCTTTTTTCGGTAGTCCTGAGAGGAGTGTGTTACAGTAATCTAGTCGACTGAAAACAAAAGCATGAACTAATTTCTCAGCATCTTTCAATGATATATGAGGTCTAACTTTTGCTATATTTCTTAAGTGAAAAAATGCTGTCCTAGTGATCTGATTAATCTGTGATTTAAAATTCAGGTCAGAGTCAATAGTTACCCCTAAATTCTTTACCTCCTTCTTGACTTTTAATCCTAATGCATCAAGTTTATTTCTAATTACCTCATTATATCCATTATTGCCATTCACTAAAATTTCAGTTTTCTCTTTATTTAGTTTGAGAAAATTACTACTCATCCATTCAGAAACACAAGTAAGACATTGTGTTAGTGAATCAACAGAGTTGGGGTCATCAGGTGCTATTGATAAGTACAGTTGTGTGTCATCAGCATAGCTGTGGTAGCTCACGTTATGCCCCGAGATAACCTGACCTAACGGAAGCATGTAAATCAAAAAGAGCAGCGGACCCAGGATAGAGCCTTGTGGAACACCATATAGAATATCATGTGTCATCGATGTATAATTACCAGAACTAACAAAGAATTTTCTACCTGCCAGGTAGGATTCAAACCAATTTAAGACACTGCCAGAAAGGCCCACTCATTGACTAAGGCGATTTCTAGAATATTGTGATCAATGGTATCAAATCCGGCACTCAGGTCTAAGAGGATGAGAACAGATAAATGGCCTCTCTCTGCATTTACCTGCAAGTCATTTACTACTTTAACGAGTGCAGTTTCTGTGCTGTGATTTGTTCTGAAACCCAACTAAAACTTATCAAGAATAGCATGTTTATTGAGGTGGTCATTTAGCTGCATAATGACTGCCTTCTCTAGAATTTTACTTAAGAAAGGCAAGTTAGAGATAGGTCTAAAATTTTCAAAAGCAGAGGAGTCAAGATTACATACCCACCCTCCAATATGCTACCTGTCCATCACAAATATTTTTTCACTGGTGTCATCAAGTGTAGATTTTAAGAGGTTGATACATTTTGATGGATTAGCTGTTAAAGGATTTAAGAATTTTGAATCATTGAATGTAATAAATAATCTACAGTTCAAAGACTGGCTCCCATTTTAGTTCAAATGCTTTCTCCAATATATAATCCAGTTTTCAGTATAGAGCCTAATATTTTACAAGCCATTACATTTTTTTCCTTTAGGTAATGTTTGAAAACAACTGTAATGGTTAACCTTAACTTATATCATTAAAAACAAGTACAACAGCTCAAGCATCATAATTTATAAATATAAATTAGAATGTTTGTCTGTATGTTCCCTATACAATCCTACACCCTTTAATGTCTGGTCCAAATTTTGCACAGTTGATCTCTATGACTATACAACCAAGACAGGATACTTTAGAACTCAAAATTTTGACCCTGGTGGTCCCAGTGTTTTTCCCATGTTTTCTACAGTTTGCACACCATTGCCACCTACTGACTTGGAGCAAGTGAAACATCCAAAGAGACTGAAGCCAGAGAAGCATACACAATGACCAGAGCTTAACATTAATACCTGAGCAATGCTGCATGCTGCCTTTATCTACTATAATATCAAAAGGAGTATTGTGCATATTTGTGGTGGGTGAGACTTGACCGAACACAAAGGGATGTTGTTTAATGTCTTTTTTGTTGGCTTTTCTTTATAATTTAAGCACTATGAACTGTACACTTTGTACTAAGAGGATGAGTCAGACATGACAGCTGTTGTCATGTGAAATTTTGCATACAAGTTGATAAATATTTTGTATGTCTTTATTTGTAACTTAGACAAAGCAATATAATATTAGTGTTACATTATAGATAATAACAGTAATGGTTTGATGGTTTAAGAACCCCTTCCCAACTTTTAGGAATGAGTCTCTTTGTAATTTTACGACAGGGTTCGGGGAAGTGCCTCAAACAAGTTTGGCTAATATTTCTCTGCTGAAGTTTCTCAGTCAACCCCCACAGAAGGCCAGGCTGCCAAACTGCCAAGCTTTACATTGGAACTGGCTTGTATCAGAAGCCCTTAAGTACCACGACGCCCTATTGGCTTAGGGATTAGACAGAAAATCTATAAATTTGCTTGATTTACCCCTCTCTCTCTCTTACCAAACTGCTGAATGACCATCTCACACCACGAACTGAAAAGGACAACACAATGAAGAGCACAGCTCGGCAGCCAATTTGAGACAGGCATGTGGCCTGTTCTGAAGAAAGCTGACCACAAATGATGCCTTAACTCTTTGAGGGCTGAATATTTTTTCCAAAAAACCTAGTTTCTGAAAAGCAATGTTTTCACACAGAAATCAACATAAAACGTCTGTTGCTGCATGCTGTGGCTGCCAGTTTGCCAAAAATGTGCAGCAGGTTTGTTGCCAGACTGTCTTTGTGAGGCTGGGGCAGCAGCAGCGGTCACAGTCGCAGTGCATTGCAATGTTGTTTCTACCTCTGGTCATTAAGTGGCAGTCATCCCTGGCAATCATTGTCAGTACCATGAGTAGCCGGGGACCAATCAGCTGAATCTGGAACCTCACATTCATTTTTAATCACTTATATCAAAATTGGAGTCGGACAAGTCATAGTCCAGTTCAGAGATAATAGGCAAAATGTCGTCCACTGAGTATTTTACTTTACGCATTCACTTTGGTCTTTTGCCAAATGTCAGTGCCATTTTTGCCGTTGTTTCCCCTTCGCTACTCACGAGAGTGCAGGAAATCTCAGTCAAACCAATGAAGCTAACTTTCCTTCTAGGAACGAGAGTCTAAACATAACGGTGGGTTTTGTCACAGTTTACAGTTGGTTACCATCGTCAACTCCTCCTTTTGACAAAAGTCAACATCAGCTCTGAAAGAGTTAACTAGAGACATTTTACGTAACTAACAAGTCTGTGTGCCGCCTGAAACTACACATCACTATTTATCAGGTTGTATGGTTGCCAATATTCAAATGTACTCTGCATATTGTTATAATTTATGAATATTATCAATAATACATTATTTAAAGTGTAACATAACTCCTGCTTGTCTTTTACTACACCTAGTTGCCCGAGATTATACATGTAGAAGTGAAGGTGGGAAGAAGTTATATACTATAATACCTTATAAACAGTGGTAAGTCTGTGAGATCTGAGGCATTCTGACAAAGGCTACATATTAATAATACAAAAGGGGAACGCAGAATAATATATTACTCTACCAAGACAAAACAACAGCATTCATGGTTAGAACACATCTAGAAGTCACCATAATTCTGGAATCCAATCAGACCCAAAAATAACAAATTTTCCACTTACGAGAGCAGAGACATTGGTAGAGAGGTAGTGTGGATGATGGATAGGACAGCTAACATTAAGAACAGGGTCACCATTTAAAAAACACGTAAAACTTTGCTTTCTTTCCTTAACCCATTCTACAAATATACATAGGTAACACCAGGTACTTTGGCTATTTAAATTATAATACATTAGTGAGACCACAGTTTGCAGGATGCGAAAATGACAAGTCTGTGTGCCGCCTGAAACTACACATCACTATGTGAAGCCGTGCAGCAAAATGAAACCAAGCACCTCTCCACACTAAAAGCCACAACCTTTTCTTTTGGCAGCTATGGGACCTACATTTCCAAAGACTTTTAACAATGTTAATCCATCAGGATTCTTTCAGTTAAATAATGAGTTATGTACAGGCCTGGCCTGATACTATGGGGACAGAAATTGAAAAAGGGACATCACCTTCTCAAAAGGAACTGTTGCTACCCGTCAGTTTTGGGTTAAAGGTTTTATAAACAATTTTACTAACTTAATGTGTGCCCCAGAAGTTTTGATTCATTGTCTGAAATAACTACACTAACCACAAAAACTAATTCACACCAAAAGTAATAATCTGTGCAGTTTCACAGCCACTCAAGCACTTTTTCATATTTAAATTTTGCAAGAGGGAACAAAAACAGTAGTTTGAGAAATGTTAAACCAGTTTTGTGGCACTTTCTCAACATTTTTGTGTCAGTTACAGAGTAAAGTGTATTACCTGCAACTTTATTTTCACTTTGTGTCTGTATTGTTTGTTTAGTAAGTGAACTGAGCTTCTTATGCACATAGGTTGAGTATAATGCACATATAGAGTGTTTACCTTGCGTTAATATTTATAAATACATTGTCTTGTGGTGATTTGTCCAGGGTTTGTTCCTGCCTTGTGCACTATGCTAGCTGAGATGTGCTCCAGCACCCTGCGACCATTTTAAATGACTGACATTGTCTTGATTTATGAATATGTTAAGGACGGTGAATGTTTGAGGAAGTCAAAGTTTCAATCATATAATCTTTTGATTAAACAAAGGTTACTAACAGAATAGTGAAATATCAGTTAATTAAGTAAAGATTTTTTAATACCAAATTTCAGGAGTGAGTATTTGTATTTACTTCACTTCAGGACTGAAATTGAATGTAAAGTTTCACTTGGGGTTTGCAAAGGATTCATGTCAATCAAAACATTCCTGCTCCCTCTCAGAATTTCAGAATTTATCCCTCATGCCAGCCTTGAGAACACCACCTGGACCACAACGTTTGGTGGAAGTGCAGTCAAGCCAGAAAGTAGGAAGGATATTATTATGCAAAGGGCTGCAGATTTCTAGAGCAGACTGCCAAGTCATATAATAAAAGGGAAGATCCAAATAAGTTGATTAACTTCTCTCCTCCAGTTTATAAAACTTCGGCATTTTTATAACATTAATGACAAACTCTGTCTTATCATAAACCTCTTAAATTCCTCTCAGAATATATTTCTTTCAACTCTGCAACTTCTACCTTGTGATAATAATGCTTGTTCTTTTTATCCACAGCAGCTTTTTGCACTCAACTACTCTGAACTCCAGTTTCCAGTTTTTTGTCCATATTTAAAAATTGTCCAAATTTCTTGAATTATTATTGCCTAATATATATTTTCTATTCTTCTTATCTACACGCTTCTCAAGTAACTGTATTTGAATGTATACATTAGTATGAGTAGTGGATGCAGTAAAGAATTTTACCTTAATTTCTGATAATTTACCATCTTGCCATCAAATGAATTGTACTGGCACTGATATGTATTGTTTTTAGTTTCAAATTCAGGTTTTTAACTGTCATATACAACCATCCATTAACATACCCCCTTCCCCATGTTCTGAATTTATTGAACTCAGAATTGCAAAAAAAACTGGTGCCAATTCCAGCAGAATCAGGTGCAAAATGGAAGCAGCCCTGCAAAGGACATTCAAACACATAGCCACACTCACACCCCACTTCACTGGGCCCATTTAGAATTGCTAATAGGCATAAGATTCACATCTATGGGACAAGAAGAAAAATGTATACAGGGCTAGAGCATGCATACTCCAGGCAGACTGTAACCAGATCTGGACTGGTCTGACAAGACAGCGGCGCTACACAAAAAGGGCCAGAGCAGATATTACTTCCTCAGACTCGGGTCTTTTGATGTATGCAGCAAGTTGCTGGAAATGTTCCATCAGTCAGTAGTAGCCAGTGTTGTTCTATGCTGCAGTCTCCTGGGGAAGTAACTTGACCTCAAGAGATGCACAATGCTTGAACAAACTTATCAGGAAAGCCTGATCCATCATGGAACGAACCCTGGACATACTGGAAGCTGTTGTGGGATAGAGTATGGTGTGGAAAGTTGGATGCCTCCAGGAAGCGCTATATTACAGCTCTTTTAGCCAGGGGCTTACTTCAGCAGACAATTCAGTCCTTCCTCCCAATGACCAAAACTAAATACTGATACTCCTTCAGTTTATTTTTCAATTTCTGCACAATATACACCATTGATTGATTGATTGTATTACGGGCAGCATGGTGGTGCAGTGGGTAGCACTGCCGCCTTGCAGGTAGGAGACCTGAGTTCGCTTCCCGGGTCCACTCTGTGTGGAGCTTGCATGTTCTCCCCGTGTCTGCATGGGTTTCCTCCGGGTACTCCGGTTCCCTCCCACAGTCCAAAGACATGCAGTTTAGGTGCATTGGTGATTCTAAATTGTCCCTAATGCATGCTTGGTGTATGTGTGTGTGTGTGCCTGTGTTGGCTGGAATTGGCTATTCTCCAGCAGACGCCCGTGGCCCTGTAGTTAGGATATAGCGGGTTGGATGATGGATGGATGATTGTATTATTTGTCCTATGAGTCTGTATCCTTGTGCTAAAGTTCCCCTTGGGACTAATAAAGTTTATCTAATCTAATTTAATCTAATCTGAACCCAAAATCTTAAACCTTTAAGACAGCAACACTCTGTCCTCCTAAGTGTAACCATTCATCCATGTATCTATCAATGTTCTTTCTTTGTCCATTAAATGATTTGGGTACGCAGTGCCTATATCAGATGTCACTATAATGTATATGTCATTATGAAAGATGGTCACACGCTTAATTCAGTGTTTTAGCTTTGGAACTTCTTACTAAATACTGAATATAGGAAATTCAGATAAAGAGGCTAACAGAAATCAAGAGGTTTTCTTTTGTATTCTGAATCCTGCCTAACATTTCTGTCTGGTTTATCCCTAAAGTAAGATCTTAATTTCCTGCCCTAATAATTAAATTTATCCTTGTGGACTCGTCTTAATTTTAAGCAAGTGCTAGAAGAGGTTTCAATTTTAGATTTTAGTACTGCTGTTAAAATTCATTCGGGCCCTGCAGTAGTTTTAATTTTACTGCAAAGTTTGCACCAAATTAAATATAATATTCATATAGTGCCACTAGCAATAAAATAGAAACATTTTGGTAAATATGAGTTGCAAAGTGAATGGAATTAAGGAGATTTCACAAAGTTGCTCTGTGATTGCGAACATTAGCGCAGGTCCCAATGAGCACAGTGGCCTCCATCATCCATAAGTGGAAGAAGTTCGAAACCACCAGAACTCTTCCTAGAGCTGGCCGGCCATCTAAACTGAGCGATCGGGGGAGAAGGGCCTTAGTCAGGGAGGTGACCAAGAACCCGATAGTCACTCTGTCAGAGGTCCTCTGTGGAGAGAGGAGAACCTTCCAGAAGGACAACCATCTCTGCAGCAATCCACCAATCAGGCCTGTATGGAAGAGTGGCCAGACGGAAGCCACTCCTTAGTAAAAGGCACATGGCAGCCCGCCTGGAGTTTGCCAAAAGGCACCTGAAGGACTCTCAGACCATGAGAAAGAAAATTCTCTGGTCTGATGAGACAAAGATTGAACTCTTTGGTGTGAATGCCAGGCGTCACATTTGGAGGAAACCAGGCACCGCTCATCACCAGGCCAATACCATCCCTACAGTGAAGCATGGTGGTGGCAGCATCATGCTGTGGGGATGTTTTTCAGCGGCAGGGACTGGGAGACTAGTCAGGATAAAGGGAAAGATGACTGCAACAATGTACAGAGACATCCTGGATGAAAACCTGCTCCAGAGCGCTCTTGACCTCAGACTGGGGCGACGGTTCATCTGTCAGCAGGACAACGAACCTAAGCACACAGCCAAGATATCAAAGGAGTGGCTTCAGGACAACTCTGTGAATGTCCCTGACTGGCCCAGCCAGAACATCTCTGGAGAGATCTTAAAATGGCTGTGCACCAACGCTTCCCATCCAACCTGATGGAGCTTGAGAGGTGCTGCAAAGAGGAATGAGTGAAACTGGCCAAGGATAGGTGTGCCAAGCTTGTGGCATCATATTCAAAAAGACTTGAGGCTGTAATTGCTGCCAAAGGTGCATCGACAAAGTATTGAGCAAAGGCTGTGAATACTTATGTACATGTGATTTCTCAGTTTTTCTATTTTTAATAAATTTGCAAAAACCTCAAGTAAACTTTTTTCACATTGTCATTATGGGGTGTTGTGTGTAGAATTCTGAGGAAAAAAATGAATTTAATCCATTTTGGAATAAGGCTGTAACATAACAAAATGTGGAAAAAGTGATGCGCTGTGAATACTTTCCGGATGCACTGTAGATAGATAGATAGATAGATAGATAGATAGATAGATAGATAGATAGATAGATAGATAGATAGATAGATAGATAGATAGATAGATAGATAGATGCTTTATTATTCCTGTTTTGCAGCTTTAACCCAATGAAGGCACAGCTATACATATATCAGGAATAACAAAAAATATAGATATGATAACAAGGTACATTACACCTATAACATGAATTATCTGTAAGTAGATGAACAAAGTATAGGTGTTTACTAAGTGTAAAGTGACTAGAATTGAACATACTTATAGGTTACAATTATACCATACAGGATGAAAGTCATTATCATGGTTTGCTCTTGCAAACTGTTGCCTAAATCTGAATATCCTGACGTTCATAAAACATTAAACAAGGGATAAGCACAATCTAAACTGAACGATTTAGGCTTAATAATTATTTTTTTCTTCATTAACTGTCAGTACTTTGCACTTTCCTTTTTTGTTTTGAAATTCATCTAATTAGCTCCTTTTCTTATTGTTTTAGCTTTTGAGGTTTTTTTTTTTTTTTTGCTGTTTTTCTAGCATAGTTCTTCACAAAGTTTGTCCATTTCAGTATTTACTTTCTTTTCTGCCCTTTAGTTCATTTAATGTGTAGTAAATTAATATTATAAACATTGTTATTGTGTTTATTATTAATTCTGTTCAATTAAATTGTTGAAAAACATTAAGAATTGTGTTGGACAAGACATCTGGTAGTTTTAGCCTTTCTTTTTGGAAAATATGAAAGGGTTTTTAAGGGTTTTCCTTTAGTTTTTCCTTTTTCTGTGTGGCTTTAAGATGATTTTTGTGTCCTGAGAATATCTTGACAGGTGGGCCTTTTCCCATCTGCACACTATCTACAGTATATTACATATCTATATTTTAAACTATACTCTGACCCTGATTTGGATAAAATGGGTTTGAGAATATTTTGTGTGGTATGTGTGTGTTTGGGGGGAGGAGGGTTTACATTTTCTTTTTTCTGGCAGCCCAAGTAGGCAAATCAAAAAATACTGTATATATATTTTTGGATGAACATGTATATGTAAACCTGTAAGAGTTTAGTAATATGAACATTGACCTCTACTTCGCTGTTCTTTCTCATGCTTACTTTACAGTTGCATACCTCCGTGACCAAGATTCAAGTGCACATGCTGGGTTTCAACTACACATTTGCGCATATTTGCATTTTGGACGATAATAAGAGTTGCATTGTTGATGAAATCATGCGTGTCCTGGAAGAGTTAAAAGCTTCAAGATCTTCAAACCGAACAAGCTTCACAATTCGGTATCCCATCACATACCTTAAGGATGGAAGGGAGGTCTATATTGGACATCAACTAGGAGGAGTCCTAACTCACAGCAAAGATCGGGTAAAGTCAGCTGAAGCAATTCAGTTAACCTACTATTTGCAAGCAATCAACGCATTGAATGACGTGGTCGCAAACAAGTGGGAAACCAAATTCTACGAAACAGTTGAACTTTTCCAGCAGGCACATCCGGAGCTGAAGATGTACCCCTTCATTTCTTCTTCTCTGCAAAGTGATTTTCAGAAGAGCAGCAAGGTTTCTGAGCAACACCTGATTACAAGCCTGACCCTTGTGGTAACACTAGCTATTCTCTTTAGTTCAATGTGGGACTGTGTCCGCAGCAAACCTTGGTTAGGCCTACTGGCTGTTCTGACAATTAGTCTTGCGACACTGACTTCAGCAGGGATAATCAACCTTGCTGGTGGGAAATACAATTCAACTTTCCTAGGAATTCCCTTCATTGTACTAGGTAACTGAATTTTATTTCTTTCAGATGCTTGTTGCTTTAATGTAATTGTCAGTTTAAATCTGCAGATAAAAGCATGCAGAACTAAGTTTTAAACTGTGTCGTGGTTAAGATTCAGAAGTTAGGTTAAAAGTCTGGAACAAGAGAGAGAAAGAAAGTCAGAGATGTCAGATATAGAACCAGGTAAAAATAGAAGGAGGCAGAGCAATATGTTCGTTAAGATTAGGAGGGTGTAAAAGAGTGGAAAGAAAGGATCAAGGGGGATTGATCCTGCCATGAAAGAAGCAGGTAGAGTAATGGCAAGTTAGGGAGAAAGAACAGTCTCCCTTTGTCAGAGCTCACAATCTGCAGGTCACAAGTTAAAAATATTTCTTAGCCTATATCTCAGGTGTTTGCATGTGGCTGATAACAACTTACCTGTCACTTTGTAGTACTAGTGAGAAATCCTTCTAAAATGTTCTTTAATTTACTGTTAGGAAGATTCACTAGCATTTACATACTTGAACAAAATGTTGTTGTTGACAGATCATTAGGCTTTGGAAAAGGTCGTTCGGCAATGAAGCAAGAACCGTGTACAATTACTGAGTCGGCGGTATCAGTACTGAACAATTGGTCAAGTTTATTGGTAGCTTGACAAAAATGTCTCGAATCTGCACACTGATGAAACACTAAATCAACTAATGTGTTTTTATTTTTCAAAGGTAGTTTTATTTTTATATTTTTTTTCCTTCGATTTGCTCTTATTCCTGATACTGTGAAAATAATATGGTGCTAGAATTATGCTTTGAAGTATTTTTTTTCTCATTCTCCTTTTCTGTAAATAGATAGTTGAAGGATTCTACTTGCTTTGTTTTTAACATTTGACATGACATACTGCCTGTGCTAAGGGATCATTTGCTGTTCTTGTGTTGTGCTCTGACGGCTATCTAATGTAATTTGAGGCTTTGACACTACATGCTCACTCTCTCTCTCTTTCCCATATATATATATATATTTATATATAGTATAAATTGCTCATAATCTCGGGCATTTCTTTGGTGTTTGTGGCTTCCATGCACCTATTTCATGCATTGAAACGACTTGATCTTCTTGTGTAGTGGCTATTCAATTCCAGGCAACTCATAATCATTGACATTACATGCTAGTTTTCTCTGTAGTTCCCTCAGTATCACTGGTTGAGACCCAAACAATGATTCAAGCCCAAGGCTTTCCATGGTCCACTCTGATTTTAGCAAAGTGGAAATCTCGTACTTACCCAAGAAATAGCAAAGCTAATTAAAAACAGAGCACCAGGTGAGTAAGCACAGTGAAGCACTTGCAGTGACCCAGCCATTCTCCAAAGGAAATACAATATGATACCATTTGGATTTTTGATTCATCTAAATATTTGGAATAATTTTATAAAATACACCAAAAACAAGATGCACAATAGATGATGGCAGGCGTCAGTATAAAGTTGATGGTAACCCACCGTTAATCACCTTGGTGTTCTAAGACTCTGCAGGAAAGCTGATGATACTGGAGTTTGGGTATTCGCACTGACTGCATGGCATAGCAGCAGTCTAGAAAGAGAAATCAGGAGGAATCAGGAGATGGTCATGGTTATGTAAAGCTAGCCAAGTTCAGAACAGGGAGACCAAGACTCAAGTAAACAGAGCCCAGAAAGTGAAGCAATATCTGTTCTCCAGATTTAAAACAAAGGAATCAAAACCAAGAATTTACAAGCAAACTGAATTAAAACATAAGTCGAAGATCATGGTCAAATGGACAGAAAAGAATTTTAACCAGATATCAATTTTAAATAAAGAAAAAAATAACACTAGGCTTTTAAACTCACAAAATTGTACAACCAGGAGGACATTGAAGCCTGGTTATGTCATGCACCACATATTTCGCTGAGAAAAACCACAGAAATGCTCTTCTTCATCTTCTTTAGTTTTCTGCCCTAATGCAGATCACCAGTTCCTCCATTGTACTCTGCCTCCTGCTCTTCTTTTCAGTTCTTAGTATGACTTACCATCTTTTAGGTTATATGACATGTCCTGCCTTGGCCTTCCTCTTAATTTCTTTCCCTTCAGTTAACGCTCCAGCACTTTTTTCACCAGTCCATCTCCTTTTAGTGCATGTCCCACCCAGTTCTGTTGCCTTCTTCTCACTTATTTCAAGCTTGCTCCTTTTTCACCAAACCTTTGCTGCACTTTTTCATTAGATGGTTTATCCAACTGATCTTTTACATCCTTTTTCATGGCCACAGAACAAATGCTTCCAATCTGTTTATATCCCGTTTCCTCATTGTCCTGTTTTTATTATTTTCTTCTTCAGTGTTGCATTGAATGCTGATTTTCCAATTGCTATATATATTTTTATTTCTTATTCTCTTCGTTCATCCCTTGACAGCATACTACCCAAATATTTAAACCTGTCTACTTCTTCCAAGATGTTTTCACCATTTTTTTTAAATTGGAGAACACAGAAATGATACAAACAAGAAATGACACCACAGAAGAATGCAATTCATTTTTAACATTAGTAAAAACATACGGAAATAAAAAATAAATGGGATATTTGGATTCCTTGGACTCTACAACCCCAAAAACCATGTATTCATTATTTTTAGAGACTCAGGAACTACAAGGGATGTTCAAAACGTTTCCACACTTTTTTTAACTCTATTAAGAATTTCAAAAACAAATGACATCACTTTTCTACACAGTAACCTTCCTTTGCGATGCAATTTTCCCAGCATTGTACCAACTTTTTAATAGCATCAACAAAAATGTTTTTGGTTGAGCACGTAGCCACTGATGCACCGCTACATTCACATCAGGGTTCTTTCTTCATTCCTCGTGGTCGTGGCTGTAGCTGGACGTCCGGAATGCTCTTCATCTATCACACTAGTACGGCCATTTTCAAACATTTCAATCCATTCATAGACTACTTTAAGAGAGAGAACTTTATCCCCATACTGAGCACATGTGCAGAGATGAATTTGTGCTCCCAGCACATCTTCTGCCCACAAAAAGTGTATGACAGAACTCTGTTCCTCTTTGGTGCAATTTATAAATTTCGCAGCCATCTCAACCAAAGGGTGACAACTCTTACACTAAACTGCAAGGGCAGCCGGCTTGCCAGACATGACGAGTCACATGACTCAGACACAACTAATTACTACTCATCCCACCTTTTTGAAAGTTTCTGAACGTCCCTCATATATAGAAAAATTAAAAACAGCTCACAACAATACGGATCCATTAAAAAGTTCAGAAAAAAATCAAGTCGGCAGGGCTATGGCTTAAGTCACAGCACTGCTCCATGGGAAACACAAGCAAATGGTTCTGGTAGTGCTGCAATGCATTGGAGAAAATACAGAATATTCCTAAAATTAGTTCCCTGTATTTTATTAAAAACAAAACTGGGTATAAAGCAGCAGCAAGCAATTGAAAATGTAATTCAGTGAACACCAAGAAGAATCAATCTAATAATCTTAAAAGTTAGGATTTTAGTTGAAACAGAATCTAAAACAAAATCCACAGCCAGGATGAAAAAGCTGCAAATTAGTCTTGAAAAGACAATAAAACACAAGTGAGAAACACCATGAAACTGTAAAGATGTTTTATGTAGAGAAGAGGAGCATCAACGTGTGTGTAATAGCATGCCCTCATTTTCTGTTACGTAGCATAAACTACTAATGTGGTTTGTATTTTTCATATTTGCCATATTTTAAAATTATTTACACATGTCCTTTTATTTCATATCCATTAATCTGTAACTGGAGTCTATTTACTGTACACAGACTCCTAATAGAGTTAATGCTTTCAGCCACTACTCTTTGTTGTTGTCCATGTTTTTCAGCAGGCTGTAAATCAGTAAATCTTTATTTTTTCACTACTTTTATTTTGAGAGAATCTGTTGTACCTAAACATGTTTCAAGATGTAAACATATGTGAACTGATCTATAGTATGTATGTCTTAAACATAGTTTTAATTTCTTACACAATCAATGAAATCTGATTTATGTTTTTAATTTTTGATATCACTCTGCTCTCTTTTTACACCTTTGTGAACATTTGTTGGTAAGATTAGGAGCTTATCAAATTTAGTTTAGTAGCAGTTTCATTTAGAGGAGGCTTTGAAGCTATCAATTTCAAACAATTTTTGGAGAGCAGATTCTTTAGTTGTGTCATAGAATACTAATACACTTTGTTAGAATTTGGTGCCTTTCACCAGCAATGTGTGATAAATGAACATTGACCAGTAATGTGTGATGTGAATGAATTAATTCAATTTAACTTCAGCTTTCTTTATGTGTGAGGTTTTCAAACAAACATTTCTATGAGTATTTAAAACAGTCATTTCACTTTATATTATATTTAAAACACATTGATATAAGTGCTTTAAAAAAATTAAGCTCTTGTCATGTCAGACCCTTTTTTCAACATCCAGGACTTGAAGCAAATTGCACTACCCCATAATGCAAAACATCGCAAGATAGGAAAGGGTTAATAAAACGGGAAAAGCATTCTGTCAAGCAAAGGCAATTATTCTTTTTTGGTCAAATGTTTCACAAATCTCCTAGAATGGAGTGAGCTCTTATTTCATAGAATGGTCACTTGCCAATGTACAGAAATCCATGCCAAGTTTTGCTAGACTGATTGAGCCAGGAGCTATTCAGCATATATTTTAATCAAACATGAAATACTTCCAGCCTACTTTTTTCTTGAATTTTCCCTTTCAACCTTCATCTTATTCTTTCTCTGCCTTTTTCTCATTAGTTTGCTTAGTTTGATAAGAATAAGTGTCTAGATTTGTTAGCGTGATAAATCTCTGTGTCATATCACTTTTGAAACATCCCAAATAGCATGGTACAGATTCAGATCTTCTCTGAACATTCTAGCAATTCTCAAAATGCTTAGGTTTTGTTAAGTGATGTACTGTATCTATATTTGGATAATCCCAAGACCGGCCCCCACTTGCAGATATTTCAAGGCATGCATTCTCCAACTGATGATTAATAAAATGAAATGACTGATAATTTCCAATTAACACCTTATTTTCCTACTCGCTCCAGATTATAATATTTATTGTACCACAATATATAGACCAAGACCCTCGCTTAGGTGTAGAGACAGCTTACCTGAGTGCCACCTATCCACACCAAGCCCTTCCTGCTTCCAGCTCTCTCTTATCCCTCATTCTGCACTCCTTAAACTAACAACTGTTTTGTCACTGTAATGCTTATTACACTTAGATCTGTAACAATGATGTTTGCTTTACATTATTTAAATACTGTGAAAAGTTTTTATTGTTATCTTTTTGACTAACGATAATGTTACAATGATTTTGATGAGCATTGCCAGTAGCACAATACTATCCACATAATACACCTTATTGTATTCGATAAAATGAGGTGGACCCACAAACTTCCCTCACCTTTGGGTGAATGAGATTGACATGCAAATGTATAAAGCTTTACTACACTAAAAACCTTCAAAAAGTAAAGCACATTATTATACCTGAAAAAATGTCTATGTAGCAACAACAATAGTCAAAGTACTATAAACAGTGCTCACATTGAGAACTATCATATTCTGTTTTGAGGTCTTCTGCACACTTTCTGAAAAATTGTATTTAGTTTTGCATTTTAATTAAAGGGATTAACATTTTATTAAGGTCTGACTATCTATTCCTATTACTGGATGTGAACCACCGGGGCGCGTACAGCCGCCCTAACCCAACACAGACAGGCAGACACAAGTTTTGCACACAACACACAGGTTTATTTACAGCTGGGGAGCTCTATTTCCCTGCTCTCCACAACACAATACAGTAAATAAGCACCTCAGTACACAATACGCAGCACCCTTTTTCTCTTCTTCCTTCTGCCTCCACTCCTCCAGGCAAGCTTCGTACACTTCTTCCCGACTCTGGCTCCTCAAATGGAGTGAGGCGGCCCCTTTTATAGAGCAGCCGGAAGTGTTCCAGGTGCCTAAAAAGCTTCTTCTGGCAGCACTTCTGGGTGTGGCAGAAGTGCTGCCATATAGGGCCCCCAAAACATCCATGTGCCCCCTGGCGGTGGCCACAGGCCTCAACAGGGTTGAGCTTCTATGCTCATGACCAGTGGCCCTGTTGGAAACCAAGGGGGCTGCCCTCTGTTGGTCTTGGTAAGGAATTGTCCTAGAACTACTCTCTCCCCTGGTTCTTCCATAATCAGGCCATCCACTACATGGGTAATAATAGGCTAAATCAACTAGAGTATCTGAGTAGTACTCACACTCAGGTCCAGGCCCAGCCCTTAGGGAGGGCAACTGTAGCCACCAAACCCTCTTTTCAATAAATCATTAAAGTTCAATTTTTGAAATTTGTGCTTTAATGATATCCCAAGGAGCTACTTGTAGTGTTTTAATTCCTATGACCCCAGGTATATGAAACTTTCAAAGTATTTGTCACCAGCACTTGATCCTCATGTATCTGTTTCTTGTGTTTGCTCAGCAAAGGGCTGTTCAAGTCCCCGGCCTTGAACTGAATTTAAATGCTGAAGGAACAGGTGCTATGTTACCACTGAAAAGGGATTAATTGGGCTCAGTCTGCAAGAAATCCAAATGAAGATCTTAGGAGGGATGCTGTTAACTGGTGTTTTTGCCGTTCTCTCTTCTTGCCCATCAGTTTTGAATGGTTGATTTTGGACAAGGCTGATGTTAGCTACTTATTGACAGCTGCTTATTTGTACATGTCTGTGTTAAAAAAAAGATGCAATGTTTTAAAAAGGTGCATAATGGTTTGTTTTATAAAAATGTAATAAATAATTAGAAAGATGAAATTCCACATTTTAATTGTGTTTGACTTTTGCAATCTCCCAGTTTAAGGTATTTAAATTTATAAATAAAATTTCCAAATGAATGTCCAACTTTCTGAACTCCTGTAACCAGCTATACTGGACCTTAGTGAATCACTGATTGGATATGAGACGGCACATTGTAAATGCTCTGTGCAGACACTTAGCCCCTCAACTTGGCATTATGAGGATGTTGATATTGAGTTATTCAGGAGTGTGCTGGAGATCATGACTTCAGAGAAAACTACAGTTCAGAGGGGAGATCCACAAGAATGGCCCCAAGAGTTTAAGAAGGCGTTCTTGACTCTGGAAGTAATTATGGCATGCCCTAAGAAGTAGTACCTTGCTGAGGTTAAAAGGCTTCTTCCATTTAGACCTACATTGAAAATGGAATACTTAGGCAAGTAGTCATGGTTTCAACTGGTAGGAGACGGAGAGGCCAGAGAATTGAGAAGGTACAGAAGGTAAGAGAAAATGTGATAGGACAGACAATGAATATGTGGGCTAAAGAGTGATGGGAATGGAAGCACTGGGAAAGAGAAAGTGAGGGAGGCCAAAGCGGAGGTGGGATACATAAAGTAAAAGAAGATCTGAAGTAAAGGGGTTTGACTGTCAAGGAGGTAAAGGAACAAGCGGTATGGAGAAGGTCGATCAAGCACATCAACCACACATAGGCCTACAAGTAGAAAAAGATGAAGGGGAAGAAGACGTCAAAAGGCGAGAGAAAAGGGAAGCTCTCATGCAGTACTGCAGTGGCAGGTGGATAAATGTCGTAACATAAGGGGCATTTTTCATGTATTATTTTTGCTAATTAATTTTTTTTCTGTGTTCAGGGGTGGCTCAAGGGTTCCTCCTGTTTTCTACAGTATGTCCTGAAGTGTGGAACATAAATAAGATATAGATATCAGAGAGATGTGGAGATCACTGGAGAAAGAAAATCTAGGAGAACAAAAGAATTAAAGACCAAAAGTAAGAAAGCAGTAAGAGAGTAAAACAGTAAGAGAGGCATCTGTCTCCAAAGAAGATGGGTGAGATGATTGTTTTAGTTGATGTGCAAATCTGAGAATGAGCTTCTGTTATGTAGCTTTTCTGGGTGTCTCTGAACAAATGTGATGACTACACAGATGGGCAGAACAGTGAGGCTGAAGAAGTAAAATATGGAACAATATGCTTAGTGATATCCATCTATCAATTTTGGTACCTACTTTATCCACTTCAGGGTCACAATGACCCTACTCAGTGTATCTATCTGTGCAGTAATGACCAGATAGGAAACGGCCATTAATGAATCAGGAATCCAGTGCAGCTCACACCTACAGTATATTCACATGGGTGTAATCAATCTCAGACCTACATTTTTGGGGCCCTGTAGACTGAACTGTTATGGGGGCCTGTGACGATGCGGGTTTGCTCCATGCTCTCATCTGACTTATGCGAGCTCTTGAACCCGACACCATCAGTAATGTCACCGATGAGCTAGACAGTGAGGCACAACAAAGCAAGTGTAAAAAGTGCAAAGTGCTTTTATTTAAAACCAACAAAACAAAACAGTGTTCAAATAAATAGTGCAGTGCTTTAAATATACATCATTAAATAAATAATCCATAAAATAGGTGAAAAGTGGACGTTAAAATCCAATAGAAAAAAATCTTTTAAAAACAACGAGGTTAAAACAATGGCTGGAAGCTGTCCCTTTAAACAAATCAGCCCGGTGCCTTTCTGCTACTTGTGACTTCTCCTGTCCAGGCTGTGCACCAGGGGAGCCACCCTAACTGCAGCTGACCTTCTCTCTGGCTTCTCCTGCTGGTCCATTCGCCTCACTGATCCCTGGCTCTGGTAGGCTTCACCAAACCGTGACTTAGGCTCCCCAGCGACCGGGTCGCTCACGCTGATGCTTTCACGTCCCAAGTCCCAAGTTCTGCTGCCTTCTTGGCCTTATGCGGCGAGCCATCCTCCTTCCGGTCAGTCCCGCTCCTCACTACATGCTTAGCGGGAGCGACCACAATCGACTACTCCTGGGGTGCCGGCCAAACACCCAGGCCCACTGCTCAGCTGCCCGCGCTCGCTCATTCTCACTCTCTTACACTGGTTTTCCTCTCCCCGCTTCCTGCCTTCTTCTCCTGCAACCTCCATTCACTTTTCCTTTTCTTTTTTCCCCCCTAGCCGCCTCGCGCTTCTATTTATTACGGGGAAGTGGATCAAATGCGGCACCAATTACGGATGCAGACAACTCCTCACCTGTGCACTTAATCGAGGACCATCCTCATCACAAACTCCCCCGGGGACCGCTTCCGGCCACACTACCACACCCCCTCTCTAAGCCGTGAGTGCGGCGATTATTTATTTAAAAAGTGGCCCAGTTGACTTGAGCTGTGGACCCGCTACACCACAGGGCTCCATCGCCATCAGCAACAAGGTCTAGATAACCACTGTTCATAAAAACAATCTAATCTAGCACTGTTTCACATTTATTTCACATTTATTTCTTACCTTACATTTTTAAATATAACATAACATAAATATAACATTTTTTGAGCAGAGGTAATTTAAAAATTGTATCCTTATGAACACTTTTTATTGAAAAAAATTCTTGCCTAGATCTCTGTCGTGCTATCACATTAAAAACACAATCACAATGCTAATGTGATTCCTGTTTGTATTGTGATTGCCTTTTTAATGACTCCCCTTTTTAGTTCCAACCTGTCATCTACTGTTTGAATCTAACAAAGAAGATATTTATAATACCTTTTAATTTTTATTGTATTTTAATTGTATATTTATAAAATTATTATTTATTATATAATTATTGTAAGTATAATATGTTTAGTATATTTTAAGGTTTTAAAGATTATTCGTGTAAATTAAAAGTTACTGAAATATTGTCATTTACAATGACTACAAGCAACAAAATATGTTTTAATTTTTTCAATTACAGCCCTAAGATAAATAATTTTGATAAAAATTTTAATTTCTGTCATAAATGTTATTAGTGTTTTCGATTATTTATAATTATTTTATGTTAAATATATTTAAAATGAAACATCTTTAACATTTTTTTCATTTTTGGCTATAATAACATTTTAAATTTTATTTTAACTAGTTTTTGTATTAAATTACACTATAGTCTCAATATTATTATTTTTTAAAAACTCTTCTCATACAGTAGACTCCCCAAAATGTTAAGTAATGTGGACTAAAATCACTTCTGGGGCCTTTCTGGGATTAGGGACGCTGAAGCTCAAGATTCATGAGTTTTATATTAGAGCTACCCTTGGTTTATTAACCAGTTTATTAACCAAAAATATTGATCTTTCTAATGTACAAAGTGGAGTAACTGATTAAAAATATATATATAGTTTTACACCGGGGATTGTACATGTACCACGAAGACAATGACCAGGGCAGCCTCCTGGACCTGTGATGTAGCAATGTTGGCCACTGACCCCATTCTACTGCTTTTGATCTCCGTATGTTTTCTGACATTGCTTGCAAATTTTCTGCCTTTAAATTTATGGACATTTTCATTATGAAATACAGTACATGCAGTTAATGGACAAGCATGTGACCCCTACATCACAAGTGACCTTCAAATGATCAAAGAGGACAGACAGAGTAGGACTATGCTGTTGAAGGTGTGAGTTTAATAATACAACAGCTTCTACTACAGCGATAAACTGTTGATAGATAGATAGATAGATAGATAGATAGATAGATAGATAGATAGATAGATAGATAGATAGATAGATAGATAGATAGATAGATAGATAGATACTTTATTAATCCCCAAGGGGAAATTCACATACTCCAGCAGCAGCATACTGATAAAAAACAATATTAAATTAAAGAGAGATAAAAATGCAGGTAAAACGGACAATAACTTTGTATAATGTTAACGTTTACTCCCCCGGGTGGAATTGAAGAGTTGCATAATGTGGGGGAGGAACGATCACCTCAGTCTGTCAGTGGAGCAGGACAGTGACAGCAGTCTGTCGCTGAAGCTGCTCCTCTGTCTGGAGATGATACTGTTCAGTGAATGCAGTGGATTCTCCATGATTGACAGGAGCCTGCTCAGCACCTGTCGCTCTGCCATAGATGTCAAACTGTCCAGCTCCGTGCCTACGATAGAGCCTGCCTTCCTCACCAGTTTGTCCAGGCGTGAGGCGTCCCTCTTCTTTATGCGGCCTCCACAGCACACCACCATGTAGAAGAGGTCGCTCGCCACAACCGTCTGATAGAACATCTGCAGCATCTTATTGCAGATGTTGAAGGACGCCAGCCTTCTAAGAAAGTATAGTCGGCTCTGTCCTTTCTTGCACAGAGCATCAGTATTGGCAGTCCAGTCCAATTTATCATCCAGCTGCACTCCCAGGTATTTATAGGTCTGCACCCTCTGCACACAGACACCTCTGATGATCACGGGGTCCAGGAGGGGCCTGGGCCTCCTAAAATCCACCACCAGCTCCTTGGTTTTGCTGGTGTTCAGATGTAGGTGGTTTGAGTAGCACCATTTAACAAAGTCCTTGATTATGTTCCTATACTCCTCCTCCTACCCACTCCTGATGCAGCCCATGATAGCAGTGTCGTCAGCAAACTTTTGCACATGGCAGGACTCCGAGTTGTATTGGAAGTCCGATGTATATAGGCTGAACAGGACCGGAGAAAGTACAGTCTCCTGCGGCACTCCTGTGCTGCTGACCACAATGTCAGACCTGCAGTTCCCGAGATGCACAAACTGAGAGCTGCCTTTAAGATAGTTCACGATCCATGCCACCAGGTATGAATCTACTCCCATCTCTGTCAGCTTGTCCCTGAGGAGCAGAGGTTGGATGGTGTTGAAGGTGCTAGAGAAGTCCAGAAACATAATTCTTACAGCACCACTGACTCTGTCCAAGTGGGAGAGGGATCAGTGTAGCATATAGACGATGGCATCCTCCGCTCCCACCTTCTCCTGGTATGCGAACTGCAGAGGGTTGAGGACGTGGTGGACCTGTGGCCTCAGGTGGTGAAGCAGCAGCCGCTCCATGGTCTTCATCACATGTGACGTCAGAGCGACAGGCCTGAAGCAGGCTCAGGTTGAAGATACGCTGTAGAGGACTCCCCAGCTCCAACGCACAGGCCTTCAGCAGTCGTGGCGATACTCCATCTGGACCCTCTGCTTTGCTGGCACGAAGTCTCCTCAGCTCTCTGCTTACTTGGGCTGCTGTAATTGTGGGTGGGGGGAAACTCTCTCCTATGTTGTCATCAGCAGAAGGATGGGTGGAGGGTGCAGTACTCCGAGGTGAGAGTGGGTTAGGGTGGTCAAACCTGTTAAAGAAGTTGTTCATTAGGTTTGCTTTCTCCCTGTCACCCCGCTTCGAGCTGCAGCCAGTGATGATCTTCATTCCATCCCACACTTCCTTCATGCTGTTATTCTGCAACTTCTGCTCCAGCTTTCTCCTGTACTGCTCCTTCACCTCCCTGAGCTGGTCTTGGAGTTCCTTCTGCACACGCTTGAGCTCATGCTGATCACCGCCTTTAAAAGCCCTTTTTTTCTGGTTCAAAATGCCCTTGATGTCACTTGTAATCCATGGCTTGTTGTTAGCATAGCAGCGTACTGTTCTTAATGGAACTACAATGTCCATACAGAAGTTGATGTAGTCAGTAGTGCAGTCAACAACCTCCTCAATGTTCTCACTATGTGACCCCTGCAGGATATCCCAGTCCGTAGTTCCAAAGCAGTCTCTCAGAGTCTGCTCTGCCTCAGGGGACCACTTCCTGAATGAGTGTGGGTTGTAGGTAGCTCTCTCACTCTTGGTTTGTAGTGAGGCTGAAGCAGAACCAGGTTATGATCTGCTTTCCCAAGCCCAGGCAGTGGGGTGACACTGTATGCGTCTTTAATGTTTGCATATAGTAGGTCAATAGTCCTATTTCCCCGGGTATTACAATCCACATACTGGGAGAAGGCAGGTAATGTTTTGTCCAGCGTCACATGGTTAAAATCTCCAGAGATAAACACAAGCACCTCGGGGTGCTGTGTTTGTAGCTTAGCAACAGTGGAATGGATGATGTCACCCGCTATCTCCACGTCCACCCAAGGAGGGATAGAGGCTCTGGTTTGTGAAAGTACCATCATACAAGGTGGTTCTGCTTTTAGTGTTTTTCTCAAATACACAAAAATAGACATTAAGCTTATGATGCGAATGGGGACCATGGCAATGGAAAGCTATGGAGCTGCAACACTATAGTTGGATATAATGAGTTATTGTATTCCCATGCTAACACACATTTACTAATCATCAGTGTTCAAAGCAACAACATAGTCCAAGCATGTGCTATAAAAAATATAGTATCCAATACTGTTTTTTTTTTAATTTCAAACAACATTTTACACTTCTTACTTCTACACGATAAATATTGAAATAATTGCCCAGTGCTCTTTGAGGAGATCTTTGTGGTCTAGTGGGAAAGAAATTAAGGTTTAAACTACAATAATAATGGGTCAGTCCAATCCTTCATCTCACGCTTTGGCTCAGTAAGTTATTTAATGTGTGCCCAATTTTGTTAAGCAGTCAGAAAGACTTTCACTGTAAAAAGGAACAATGTTTATGATGTATATACAGTATACTGTATACTAGCTGTATCACCTGGACTTGCATGGTAAAACTCCTAAGACAATGGAACTTTGTTATAGTGCTGTTGGTTAAATGGGTCTAAAAGTAGTACTATACACTATAACCAACCAAGAACCTTTCTGCATACAATATTTGTGGGGTTTTTTTTGTTTGTTTTTTTTCCTACTGGGCCTAATATTTTTAGTTCACTGGAGCTCCTTTCTTTTGAATGCACTACATACAGCTGCACATGAGTAAATCATTCTTGGTTTAAGTGAGATCAATTCTTGCTTTTTCTTTTTCTTGTATTTGTTGTTGGTCATTGCAAAATACAATTATAGAGGAAACTGTAGTCTTTTGAATTTAAACAAATAATTAGTAGAAATAATGGAAATTTTATGTATAAATAGAATTTGACAATATAGCATATCCTGTAAAAATGGTAGTTTCAGTCAGATTTGAATGTAACACTTTGATCTGTAACCTTGTACATATTCAAAGTTTTGAATGGTTTAGATCAAAAGCAGTATGCACTGAATCATGGTTTACTTTAGCTTATTACATATAGCGTTTACGTATACAGGCTGCACATTTATATGGCCAAAGCAGTGAAGTGAAAGTTATAAGCATTGTACAGAAAAGACTGGGTAAAAAGAAATAATATTGTGAATCATGTGCAAAGTCCACTTCCTTTGTGTTCTGTCTGTGGTGGACCCCTTTACTGAGTTGCTCAAGTATTTAAACTGACCAAGGCACTCCTGGCTTGTGTTATACACAGGGCTTGAAGTGGACTGGTATGCCGTATTGGCACTTGCCTGTTTGTGATTTGCAAAATTAAGTGTAGAGGCTCATCCAAGTCTGACCTCAAAGGGTACATCCCAGTTCGCTGCAATATTGCATGAATTTTATGTATATAAGAGAGCTTGACAATCCAGTCTGACTTGAATTCTTATGTATTTTATACCACATCATGAAGAATAAGAAGAAGCTGACAGAACAGGGAATGCAATGTGTACCTAAGCAGGCCACTACATCTTCATATCCCATTTTCTATGTTGCTCACTACCTAGTCTCTTTTTTCCTGGGCAGAACAGCTGCCTTTCTTCACTTTCAGCCAGCCGCATTTATCTGCATGTTTACAGCTACAGCTTGTTCAGTACCACACGTCTGCTTGTGGCATTTGCATGAACTGCAAGCCCCATTCCTGTGTTTGTCGAAAAACAGGACACGCTGCCTAACAATAGCCTACTCACTATACCATTGTTACCAACAAGTGTCAACAAATAAAAAACACAGGTTGGCTCATTTTTTTATTTCTATAATGTCACCAATTTAACTCAAAGCAGTCAAAGCAATTTTGACATTTTGAGGTATTTAGTTTTTCTATTGTGAGGGGATTACGGTTACCCCTAAAAATTGATATATCAAAATGTTCTTTCTTATGTTCAATCTTGCCCAATTTTTAACTTTTTTTTTGTCAAATACTCTAGCATTAAAAAGTTTGGAATCATCCAACAGAGTTAATGTTTCTGATAGAAATTTATATTATTTTTAATAGACCTTTAAATTGATTTAAAAATATAGCCAAGACATTACAATTGTTGCTAGTGGCTATTCATACTTGAAAAGACTATTTTTAATTTATTATTAAGATATGACTGCAATAAATAAGTAAATCGTCTTTCCTTGGGTTCCTAAACTTCAGTTCTGTGTTTAAAAGCAGCCAAAACTAAACACATCTCACTGGGTTTTTTTTAGCAAAATTAAAGTAATTCCATATGATAGATTGCCAAGAAACTAAACATTTCAAACAAATATTACTGTCTTGGCAGAAGAGGGCGAGCTGGATCTAACCGGGGTAGAAAAATAAAGGAACAGTCTAAATGGACAGCAGCACAACAGGAGAAGGACATCCAAGTCTATAGTTTTAGAAACTAATATCTTACAGGACCTCAGTTGGCCTCCTTAAATAAATGCCAAATACCTGTGTTGTCTGCAACAGGGAAAAGATGAATCTGGGCTGCTGACCTTAATGCACTTTTCTAGTTATCTTCTGTCTAACGTCTGTGTTCTTTTGTCCATTTAAACATTTTCTTTTTATTTGCCAGTTTTAGATATGGCTTTTTCTTTGAAACTGTGCCTCAAAAGCCAGCAACTCTAAATCATTTTTTTCTCTTTCAGTTGACAGATATTTGAATGTAGAACACTGTATGTTTTAATTCTTCAGTACCTTCAGATTACTTTCACCATATGTATTTGTAGCATAGTCCAATGGTGGTCTTGTTTTTTCTGCTTTAAATTAAGATTATATGACAATGTGAAATTCTTCACTCTGCAAAGTTTGTCTTCTAATTAAATTAAAAGTGACAATTTTTAATATACAATATTAAGTATCTGTGCAATACATAGACTACTACCTATCGTAAATTCATTCATAAAAATGCCTGCCAAAGGTATGTAACCTAAAAAATCATGAAATTGGGTCAGTTTCCCTCTGTATTTTTACATTACAAATGAATGTGAACCTGTTTTTGGATCCTCTGCAATTTCCCTTTCAAGGACATATTCCTGTCTTTCACTCTAGGCTGTAGTTCAAATAAAATAAAATAGTTCAGGAAATGAATGGATAGAAACATACAATAGCACAACAGGGAGTACTTCTTCCTTGCAGCTCGAGGGTGTGACAAGAAAGAGTCCAAGACAACATAAAGGTTTGGGGCGGCCACCCGTATATTGTTTTTCCCGGCTGCAAAAGTCAAAATAAGTAGCACGATGTGCATAGAACAGAGTCCAAAACAGAACTGATCACAAGAGACAAAGGTGGAGGCTTTAAAGGCCGTATAGGAAGTGACATCATCAAAAGGGCCGGAATCAGAAGTGATGTCGTCTGGACCGGAAGTGACGTCAGCAAAGGGCCCGGTGCCGGAAGTGATGTCAGCAAAGGGACCGGCACCAGAAGTGATGTCTCTGAGGCGCCGGAACCTTGCAGGATAACCTGGGAAAGGTCTGTAGGGAACTGAGAAAGACAGTCAGTGCACTTTGCTGCCCCCTGGTCGGATGTTTTATTGCAATTACTCAGGCTCTTTAGCTGCCTCCTACTCACACAGGTGTGACAAGGCCCCCCCCCCCCCCCCCTCAGCCCAAACCCATTGGGTCGGGCATCCTGCACGGACAGGTCGTGGGCACGAGAGAGGACATCAGCGTTGGCATGGAGAGAACCCTTATGATGAATTAGCGAAAATTCTAAGGAAGTATAGTCGGCTCTGTCCTCTCTTGCACAGAGCATCAGTATTGGCAGTCCAGTCCAATTTATCATCCAGTTGCACCCCCAGGTATTTATAGGTCTGTACCCTCTGCACACAGTCACCTCTGATGATCACAGGGTCCAGGAGGGGCCTGGGCCTCCTAAAATCCACCACCAGCTCCTTGGTTTTGCTGGTGTTCAGGTGTAGGTGGTTTGAGTCGCACCATTTAACAAAGTCCTTGATTAGGTTCCTATACTCCTCCTCCTGCCCACTCCTGATGCAGCCCATGATAGCAGTGTCATCAGCGAACTTTTGCACGTGGCAAGACTCCGAGTTGTATTGGAAGTCCGATGTATATAGGTGGAACAGGACCGGAGAAAGTACAGTCCCCTGCGGCGCTCCTGTGTTGCTGACCACAATGTCAGACCTGCAATTCCCGAGACGCACATACTGAGGTCTGTCTGTAAGACAGTCCACGATCCATGTCACCAGGTATGAATCTACTCCCATCTCTGTCAGCTTGTCCCTGAGGAGCACAGGTTGGATGGTGTTGAAGGCGCTAGAGAAGTCCAGAAACATAATTCTTATTGCAACACTCCAGCCTATAATGAATGCAGTTGCTTTGATTGTTGTCAACTGAGTCACATTGCTCGTGAATGTCGTCTTTCCCTGCCACGATCTTTGGAAAATGGTATGGTAGAGGTGGGTTGTGCCAAATAGTTTCTTCAAGTTCAAAGAGTGATTTTAAAAAACAGTTTTCAATTTTTTGGGCAACTCTGGACACAAAGCTTGAGCTATATATGCTTTTGATATACTGTTTCAGAGCAATAAATAAAAGTTCAGGGCTTATTGATGATGCGCCAAAGGGGTGGAGTTATGGGTGGAGTCAGGGCTTGTCTTCTGGTCCCTGCTCTTCAAGAGTAAGGGTGGAAAAAGGAAATGGTTAGATGACTGTGTAACCTTAAAATCCTTCAATGGAAGAGAAAAACATGATTCATGCCTTTGACAATATGTAGAGTATATACATACACTGTATACTGTATATATTTAGATCTGTTCACAGTGCAAGGATTAGTTTAGTGAATGTTTTAAAATATATTTTTCTCAAATAGAGTAAATTGTTTTTTCACATTGAAAATATAATTAGCACTTGAGACATTCTGAGAGTAGTCTGTTCACAATTTATTGCTGGCTACCCATATTTCATTTTTACCTTTTTTTCCTTTGTGACTTTTTATGCTTGGCTCAGGTGGCACTGAATAGTTTTTTACCCCATCAACCTTTGTGTCACAAAGGCAGCAAGAAGGTCACTGATTCAATCTCTAGACATATAAAGCATAGAAAGGAGAGACAGATCAGAGTAGGAAAGCTGTTTTAAAAGAAGAAGACCTAATAAAATTACAGTATATATTCAGTTTCAATGTAACAGCCACCCATTACTAGCAATATAATACACAATTAGACATTTAAAGAAATCACTTACTGAATTAGTGAAAGAAACAAATAAAGAAAATTCCTCTTTGCCCCCACCATGCTCTTTAGCTGCATTATTGTTTGCAGACATTTGTTTAGAAACAAAGGAATTTAAATTTTCCTTCCATGAATTATACAAATTCATTTCAAATTGTGTTTACTGTAGAAGAACAGAAGTCCAAAATAGAAGTGACACAAACTCTGCGGCTTTGCATATATCGCATAACATAGGCCTGAAATCCAGCCAATATGTTAGATCAGATTGCTTCAGTATATGCTTGTGTTTAACAGAAGATGCATGAATTAAAATAATAATGCAATGGTAATGACATGCTTTGCCACAGTGGTTGCCTTTTTTATTTCTGGAGAGCACTAACAATTACTGCTGGAACCTTCTCAATATAAACACTTTCGGGCACACAGTCAAAAAGTGCTTTACAGCTGCTGGGAGGATAAAACATTTCCGTACCTTATAATTTGATGAAACTAAAACATTAGGCATTTGGTTTTATTTCTGAAGTGCTAATCTATGAGATAAAATATATTCTAAAACCAGAAAGTAGAAAGCAGGTTTAAACAGACATCATGAAGTTTAACAAAGCAAGCATATCCTATTATAGGTGCAGAACAGAAATATCAAAAATGGAAGCAATGCAAAAAGTTCCTGTAAAAAAATTAAAAAGTTATTTTAAGCTATACTCCTTGTATATTATAATGTAATTCACAGTAATTATTATATTTTTATTTTTTTGTGCAGGGTCCTATTGTGACCCTATTTTCTCTTTCTTTATTGTGTGGACTTAACCAAAATACCTCAAATCCCAAACAATTACAATTCTGTGGTCGGATACACTACTTCAGTTCACCACTTCCACTCTCCTTCCCTTCATTATTTATAACTTCACACAATTAGAGTGAAAGGACAGGCACAAGAAAGAAATACATTTCTAACTACAGGTATTCACTGACTTACAACATATGCATGTTACAACCATTTGACTTACGATCGCTAGCATGTTTCATGGGCAAATGACAATTTTCGCCATGCCAGCTCCATATGCCGTGACTCATTCATCTCAATCTCAGTTTATTACCTGCAGCAGTTTCGACTACATTCAGTTACATTTGTCTTGTAATCACAGGAGAAAAAGGCAATTGATCTCGACACAAAAGTGAAAACAGTATGAGGAAGGAAAGAAAGTGAATGAGATCGCATGTGATTAATCCCATTGTAAATGGTATTCACTGCATGCGCTGTACCACTGCACTCGGGCTTTGAATCTGGTTAACCTCCAAAGCTTCTGCATTGTGACTTATGATGTGCTGCCACCATGAAGGGGTAATGAAACCACACTGAACTTCTTTATCTGTTAATATTTATTATTAACAGTCTGAAAAGTTAAAATAGAAAACATATGAGTGGTCCAAATCTGCTGGAACACTTGTTACTCTCACAGTTAAGACAGTGAACACTGGGAGAGGCTCACACTGATGACGTAAACATAACACAGGCAACGAAAGGATTTGTGAAGGTGTTAAGTTCGGCACTCATGCAAGCAACAGAAAAACATGAAACAAAATAATAAAATAAAAAAATAATAGAAAATCTACGCAATGTGCTAAGAATAATGATTAAAAAGGATATAAAACAAACAGTAT